>NC_134571.1:196224851-196302351 GCF_050947875.1 Dermacentor variabilis
TCATGCAATGACGTGCTTGCAAAGGTCGACGACGTTTTCTGTGTAGTTGGTGAAGTTCTCACCGAGCTGCTGGAAACTGTTGCGAAAGCGCTCTTCGCCACAAAGCTTTCGCACCGCGGGCCGACCGAAAACTTGCGTGAAGCTCGTCTTGACGTCTGACCAAGGGTGAAGGTCGGATTCGTGGTTGTGGAACCACACGTTCCCGACGCCCGTGAGGTGGAAGACCGCGTTGTTCAACTTGTGAGCATCGTCCCATTTGTTGTGGGCACTCATGCGTTCATAGCATGAGAGCCAGTCTTCGACCTCGTTTGCGTCGGAGCCGCTGAAGATGACTGGATCCCATTGACGCAGTGAACCGGAACAGAGAAGGGTGGGCGAGGCCAGCGATGGTGTGCGGCTTGCGTCTTAAGGCGTAATGAGTGGCAACTTCCGCCTGTGGAATTCCAGGGTTGGCTAAAACCTAGAAACCTGCACCAAATATGTAAGGCGGTTCAATTAACAAGCCATAACGTTGCACGATACACAGGCAGATCTGTTGATCAAGTCACGTGCACCGATCACGCGAGCCCTGTTCTCGAGCGAGGCGTTGACGATGCACCTGAAGAAGCACACGCCTGTCTTCTTCGCTACAATATATATGTATAAATATATATATGTTCAAATAATGGGGCGGCGAATTGGGCGTATTGATACATATTTATATTGACATTACGCATGCGCAGATGATAATCCTTGGCTCGGACAGCACGTATAATTTTTAGAACCATTCCCAATCGTGTTGTCGGAAGTTCAGCGCTCATCCTTGTCTTCCTGTCTCTGTCCGCGTATTTGTTTTTAGCGCTACCGGCTTTTAATAATAATTTAATAATATTTGGGGTTTTACGTGCCAAAACCACTTTCTGATTATGAGGCACGCCGTAGTGGAGGACTCCGGAAATTTTGACCACCTGGGGTTCTTTAACGTGCACCTAAATCTAAGCACACGGGTGTTTTCGCATTTCGCCCCCATCGAAATGCGGCCGCCGTGGCCGGGTACCGGCTTTTCAAATACATATACAACAGATTGCCACGCTCTGTGACGCTATTGCTTAAGATGTTAAAATTGGCAGCTTATGTGTTGAGGAGCTATAGAGGAAAAAGCCATTCTCAATCTGTCTATGCTAAGGAGTTAGTATAGACTCGGCTAAAAGTTACACCGAATTCTCCACAAGTCTTCTTTTATTATTTCTTTGTTGTTTTCACGGCGTCCGCACGCCGATGCGCTGCCCGGGGCAAGAGCACAGCGCGCGCACTGGCGCTGCGCACATCAGGGCCTCCGAGATAGCAGGGGTTATTATTGCTCCGGCCTTCCTAATCGACGCTCCGCACCGCCTATATAACATGTAAATTAACCCGACAGCACTGGTAGCCGGTGCCTCGAGCGCCGGTGCCAGCGCCCGTATACAGGAGGCGAGTCGTGTCGTGTTAGCCGGCGAAGTAAGCGGCATGCCGATGTGAATTTATGTTTTGTTTTATTAGTAAACTGCTACTTCTGCTGCTCCAGCGAGGTAAAGGCCTTAGTCGGGAGGATGGCGCCGTCCTTTTGCCTTACCATGCGGGCAAACCTTGTATTTGTTTTGCCCAAATAAATAAAAGATAAGCAAATAGGACCAAGCGGGAGGCCAGCTGCCCAAGGACGCTGCGCTTGTTGAGAAACCTAGGGGCGGGGAGCTCACCTTCACATGGGCGCTGCAGAGAAAATCGCTTGCCGCTTTAAAGCTTCTCCTATAAAATATGAATTTCCAAGGTTGATACTAAACTTTCGTGTCCTCTAATACAGAGGTGTCATTGCTACAGATGTATGGGTCAGAAAAGTTTATTTTATTTATTTTATTTCAGCTACTACTGGCCTCAATGCTGGGGGTCATAGCAGAGTCACAGTTGTACAGTTGCACCTTATTAACAATGTCCCATCACCTTAAAACATGTGCTATTACGGTACATTTTTAAAATTAATTTAATCTTACCTTCATTACCGCCTGCAGAAAGTGATCGTTAACAGCTGTGTGTCCGATTCAGGACCTTAAACACCACGAATGCCACAGGGAAGCATTCTCGGGCCTTTGTTGTTTGCTTAACATTGAATGCACCACTAAGTTGTTATCTACGCTAATTGCAGTACTATACTAATTACAGCGAGAAATCCAAACGTTGTAATTCATAATGCAAACGAAGTACTAATTAAAATATCAGTCTTGTCTACTGCAAATTATCTTGTAGTAGATGCAGATATAACAAAGGCCGTTCTTTTTAGGTCAGCTATCCAGTTTAGTAATTCAGTTCAGTTAGGACACTTAATGCGTCATAACTTACTGAAGAATCGTAATAGTGACAAAAAAGTTATCTCGAAGTTTGAACATTTCTATGTAAAACTAGTAGTACCCATACAGTTCAGTGCTTAGGCATTCTTTTCGAAGTACACATGTCATAGAATCCGCGTGTAGCACGTACAGCAACTAAAGTACCTCGAGTCACCGATATACTTTCTAAACTATACCTTACTCAGTCCCAGAAACTATCTACTTATGCCAGATTTAGATTTCTGCTACCTATTATTGGGAACTACTACTACTTGTAACATTAAAGAACTACACACAATACGAAAAAAGGCTGTCGAGTGATTGCCAATGCTTGACACGAAAGCCACTTACAACCACTCTTCGGCGAACTACATTTATCCCAATGATTGACGCAGAAAGTTGGGATAGTTGGTGTTGATGCAGTTGCTGTGACATAGTTATTAGCGCCAGCAAGACAAACTGAAGAATGGTTGGGAAAGGACAGAGCGCGAGGCTTCAACTGACAAGCTTTATTCCGAAAAACATGCAAAGTGGCCACCGTGTGCTCAAATAAATGTGCAGACAGACGCATAAGCGAATGTACCCGTTTGAAGACAACCAAATGCGCTACGAAGCCGATAAGCCCTCACAAAAAGCCTGTTACATAGCATACACCATGTTCTTCTCAAGGTAAGCGCTCCATGACTGGCACTCACTGATACAGAAGTCTTGTACCTTGAGAAAAATCTGGTGAATGCCTTGTAGTGGCTTGTTGTGGGCGCCTGTCGGCTTAGTTGCGCATTTCGTTTTACCTAAGCGAAACATTCGTCTGTGCGTCCATCTCTGGAGTGATTTAAGCGTACGGTGGCCTGTCTGCATGTTTTCCTGAATGAAGCTTGTCATTTGAAGTCTAGCGCCCTGTTCTGTCCCAAACATTTTCTTTACACCAACACCATCAAGCTCATTATGTTGCACGTTGTCACAACACGTTCAGCAAAACATTTAATAAAAGTTTTCTTGCAATAGCGGAACCACAGGCGATATAATAAGATCGCTTTGTTCAGCAACAGTGGGCAGAACGCGCTGTCGTCTGCTAGTGAGTTACGACCGTCAGATAATTGTGTGGTTGTTTTCGTGTGACTGCGCTGGCCGACGGGCTTGGCATCCGACGATAGGATCAGCGCTCTACACCTAAAGCTTTCGTCGGCCTCCAAAGAGAGTATGTTCTCTGCAGGAGTGCGATTTCGACAACCGTACGGCTGGCCTTTTCGTGCATCGCTTTCCGTGCTGAAAGCTCGAAACGCCCATCAAGTTCAATGGCGGGGCATTGGAATGTATAACTCCAAAGGCAGACCAACAAAACAAATTTCGCGCCTTCCAAAACAAAATGATGCCACTTTTGCTTTTAGCGGATATGCCATCACATTATTTTTTCTTCGGCCGGAAGCGTTCCCACTACATAAAGATGGCGCCCGATGAACCGCCGATGAACCGCCATGTTTGGAACCTATGGGCTCCTATGGAAGTTTCGCTACCAGGTATATTTACATTGATCTAGCTGCCGACCTCCATGCCAAATGATACCACGACGCAGATTATATTGTTTTAACGACAGCAGCCCAATTGAAGCTCGGTAGACATAGTAAGGTAGCAATGTTCGTAATATTGGTAAACAGAATAACTATATTTATATATAGTTGTATGTATAATAATACATTTTACGTGAACAGCGAAATTGGTGGTATTAGGATAATTTTAAATAGACGATCAACAATTTGTTGAATGATCCAATGGAAGCTTTCTTTAAAATCCTTACTGAAACGTCTTCACTTCTTCTGCAATTCCAAAAAGCTCGACGCTCCTCGCTAAATGCACGCACGCGTCTTATTTAGTTTACTTTTCCCTTCCCACTCGAGTGGCAGCCGCTGCAGCTGACTACTTCACTTCTGCGCGGCTCAAGCTCTTCGGTCAGTGCACGCTTTTTTTTCGTCCACTTCTTTCTCCGCACTTGCCTGCGTCGATGCAGAATGCTCGCACATGTCCCCTGCCACATGCCCAGTTGCGCGAGCCCATTGGCCCAGCTTGTCGACGCGGATGCATACCAAGTGCCTCAAGACGTTGTATTGGGCGAGGTAGCAGGAGCCAGCATCAGCAAAGTGGGTGGAAGCGGGCCCAGAGAAAGTTCCACTTTGGTACAATCAGGAAACTGCAGCGACCCTTCGGAAACTTGAACTCATTTGCTACAGCACCGGGCTCTCGCAGCGAACGCTGCCGTCTTCTCAAGAACAACGTCTTATTTGCGGTGCACACTATAGTCCTCTTCCTCTTGTGCAGCACTGTCTGCGGTGACGTCCGAAGTAGGTGAACAGGTTCCAAAAAGCTTCGGAGTCCGCGTGTTGCACAATACCTTGTTGGCTTCTTAGTCCACTCGGCTCCCAACGGGTGACGTCTAGAACATGGCGGCTATGACGCCTCTCCGGCTCTGCAATCGCTTTTGGCGTGAGCACCTTGCAAGAGGACAGCTCTTGAAATGTGCTTCCGTAACCCATCGGCCACGGTCGCTGGCGCGTAAATTTGGACACCACCTACTGCAAGCTGCCAGGGGTAAGTGACGGTAGTGGGCGAAGTTTTGTTTTTACTCGTTGTATAGCGAGGGTGGAAGTTAAGAGTGAGGAGGTGGCTTGACCACACTGTCTATTGCGACGACAGCGACATCACTGCTACGGCGTCACGGAAAGGACAGAGGGACATGCCAAACCCAGTTTCGAGTTCTTCTTAGCACCTGTCGCGGCAAAATGTAAAAGTCGCATCACGTTAATACGAAAGAAAATGCAAGAAGTATCGCCGACCTGTTTTGATAAGTAGCTGGAAAGACCAAAAGGGGAAGGAGAGGATTCGCGTTATAGGAAAGGACAGTATTCCTTCTTACGCTATAAACTTCGTCTCTTTTTGCACTAAGAATATGAAACATTTAAAACACGCTCCAAGGTATACTGCGTGCGCCGGCCTTGCACGCGGAAAAATACATAGCCACCGGCCATGACACTGTCCAGATAACGCGAGACGGTCCTGATAAGACAGTGCTTCATACTCTGAAGTTGCTTCTCAACGATTCAACCTTCCGGAAACTAATTTCAGGAGTGCAAACACGTTACGATATGGACGTTCGTATATATTGAGGAAACCGTGTGCTCGGGATAAAGGTCTAGATCAAAGCAGCTGATAGATAATTGAAGTCCTCTGTCCGGGAACCCAATAATGCGTTAGTATAATTGCGCTAAACGCCAAGAAGACGAGCCGAGGGACCCGATTTTCGTTAAACGCAACCATATGAAGGCCGCATATAATGAAGTCGAGGAAAGCATAGGGGGAAATATTAGTAGTTTTATATGGAATGTAGAAACGGATCAATTATAAGAAGATGAAAGTGGATATAAGAACTTGGGTGGGGGGGGGGGGGGGGAGGGAGGGGGTTAGCCAGCACCACTCGGGCTACCGCGGCAGGTGTGAAACCTCCTCTTGACCGATGGCGCCCCGTAGTACGTGAACTTTATGAGTAGGCAGCTGACCAATGAACACTCGCATCCTACTTGAAGGCATCAAACCTGCTGGATTCAAGACCTTCGCTACGAAATGAACGAGGAGTTATCTTTTCGGTTCGGCTCCCACTGGCAGCAAGTTGTTTTTTCGTCCATTTATATTTGTCTGTAGTTTATCGCTTCTCCATTCCACATGAAACTACAAATATTTCTCGCTATGATTTCATTCGCTTCAATATATGTTCCCTTCATACGGTTACAATAACTCGATCATTTCAAGACCGAATGCTGCGTCTTTCTTTGAAGCAAGCCAGAAGCTCAACGGCCGCATAGTAGAGGTAGATCTCAAGTGGGAGGAAGGTCAACTTCAGGATGATAATTTTGGAAGAGTACACGATGCCTTTTGAGTACCTATCATTCTTTCTTGAATGTCCGATTCCGCTCACGTTAAAGCACAACAACGCGAAATTGTTTCAAAATGTTCAAGGCGCATGAGGCTGGCAACTATTCTTCAGCAACTGCAACGTCAAGGACGTTTTAGTGCATTTTGGAAGTCTCGCGCTTCCTACCTTATGCAGTCGACGCATAAACTGGACCAGCAAGCGCTACGATGCGCCCAGCACATATAAGCGCAGGTATCCAGTTCAGAGGTTCCAATCCTGCTGTGAAACAGCGTTCAGCCTGAAAACATCGCCTAACTTTGGTCCACGTGCTGCTTTGTTATAGTGCATCGTGAGGCATCGAACACCACAAAACGCCGCGTTTTAAAAACAAGGTCTCCCTTAGCGAGAGAGGAATAACATTTCATAAATTCCCAAAGAAACTAAAGTCCTAGCCCGGGCCTCCTGGTAGGCTCATGCGTCCTGGCCCAGCACGTTCTTGACGTGCAGCACCAGAAGCGGCAACCATGTTTTCTTTTTTTTTTACTTTCCTGGGGGAGTGGTCCACTCCTTACAGCCGTCGGGACGCTGACTGAGTGGTAGTTTACCAGGTATTGCCTTTCTGAGGATGGAGTTGGCGGGGCACTCCCACATGGTGTGTTTATTTGATGCATAAGTCTCGCAGTGTTTGCAAGTCGGGTAGCCTGGGTCCTTGGTAATAAAATGTGCATATGTGAGTAATGTGTCTATTTGTCTTCTTGGTATGCTTGAGGCCTGCTCTTTTGAACGCGAGTGGGATGGTGTGTTGAGAACTGTTGCTGCTTCCCTGAGAAACTTGAAAATATGTAACCGTTTGTTCCGCTCCATCATCCGTTCTTTTCTGGGGTTGTGAGCGTCTTCGGCAGGCCGAAGGATAGGAGCTCCCGGATTCTCTGCGTGGAAAAGCTGGTGGGTTCTTTAGTTTCCTTGTCATCCCTGGTGGCCTGGAATCCATTCTATACGTACGTGTAGAAGGGGATGAGCGTGTACGTGAACCGCACGTTGCGGCAGGCCAACGCCCTCGAAGAAATTTAAGGACCGATTTACGCTCGAGCCGCCCATCGCCGCAAGCCGCACTGCACGCGTACGGTCGCGCGAAAGATTGCACGTATCAAACACTTGTGCACAAATTTCGGTTTACAATAATAATAGTAATATTTAGGGTTTTACGTGCCAAAACCACTTTCTGATTATGAGGCACGCCGTAGTGGAGGACTCCGGAAATTTTGACCACCTGGGGTTCTTTAACGTGCACCTAAATCTAAGCACACGGGTGTTTTCGCATTTCGCCCCCATCGAAATGCGGCCGCCGTGGCCGGGATTCGATCCCGCGACCTCGTGCTCAGCAGCCCAACACCATAGCCACTGAGCAACCACGGCGGGTTTTAGGTTCTGTTACGTTTCGCCTACGACGCGCGGTATAGCCGGCGCGGATGCAACGGACGCCGGGGCTTCGTTCAAAGCGGCAGACATTTTGGCCCGTTCGGCGCCGCCGCTACGCCTCCCTGCCAAGCGCGTCCAGGCATGTTCCAATGCCACGTGTCTTCATGTGCGTGTGTGAGTGTATGTGCATATTGGTGCCCACGCTTGTCGAAGCGCGGCAGCCGGGGAGAGGAGCTCCCAACAACTGTGAAGCGTGGGGGTCTGACAGGCGCCGACACGACGGCTGCTCCACCTTCTCTTCCCATTGTGCCCGAGTGGCGCCGACACGACGCTGCGCCACCTTATCCCATTGTGCCCGAGCGGCACAGTCACGTGCTCGTCTATAGAGGGGTTCCTTCTTGCCCTCAACTGCGAGAGTATAAAAGCAGCTGCCCCCGGACACCAAAGAGGGCTCCGATTTCTTCTGTTGAGTAACGTGCTCTCCCGTCTCTCTACTTCGGTCAACCTGACCGCCAACTCTTTGCGATGTTAGAATAAACAAGTTGTTTTGTTGTTACCAGTCGACTCATGCTTTGCCGGGACCTTCGGATGCTTCCAGTTGTACCCCAGGCCGCCAGGCCAACGCTACCCTTGGGGCTTGCGACCCAGGTGCAACAACGGGCGTCAGCGCCGAGTTCCCAACAACTCGTACCAGCGGTGCGATTACAACAACTGTCTGCCAGCGGTGAGATCGCGACAACGGAGGCCAGCAGCGAAGAGATGCAGTTGACTGTATGCTGAGCAGCTCATCGACGATCCGGGAGCAGTGCAACGAGCCCTGTGTGATGACTGGTTGCCTGCAGCGGAACGACTGCGCTGAACTCTTGGCTGCGAGGTTTGGTGAGTGCGGGACTTTCTTCTTCTGAGCTTTGCCAGGCTTTTGTTAGTGTCAGAAACAGAGCTGGTAATTGTGGTTGTCGTTGCTGCCGGGTTAGTTTGCGGCAAGACAATAGTAAGCAGTAGAGAAAGCAGCATTCAGAGCAGCCATGGATTTGAAGTCTTTGCGCAAACCGAAATTGCTGGAGCTTGCAAGAGAGTTGGGTCTGGCTGTCTCAGACAAACTCAGAAAACCAGAACTGCTAAAGGCTATTCTTGAGTTAGAGGCTGAGGACGACGAGCAGTCGGAATGCCTTGAGACTATTGAGGAGAGGTCAAAAAGACATGAGCGCGAACTTAAAGAGCAAAAAGAGAGACAGGAGCGCGAACTTAGAGAGCAAAAAGAGAGACAGGAGCGCGAACTTAAACAGCAGAAAGAAAAAGAAGAGCGCGAACACGCTTTGGAAATGAAGCGTCTCGAGGTAGAGATGGAACGCGCTCGTAATGGAAGTCAGGCACACGGTGCAGGAGAACGCGTATTGTTCAAAATGACTGACCTGATGCGGCCGTTTAAGCTTGGAGAGGACATTGGTTTGTTCCTGGTTAACTTTGAGCGAACGTGCGAGAAGCAGGGGTTCTCTCGGGAAACGTGGCCACAGCGCTTGCTCACTTTGTTACCCGGCGAGGCGGCCGACGTAGTCGCTCGCTTGGATAGAGAGGAGGCAGAGGATTTCGACAAAGTGAAATCGAGTCTGCTAAAAAAGTACAGGCTGTCAGCAGAGGCGTTCCGTCGGAAGTTTCGGGAAAATGAGAAAGGCAGAAGTGAGTCATACACAGAGTTTGCGTACAGGCTTATGTCAAACATGCAGGAGTGGCTCAAAGAAGAGAAAGCGTTTGGTGACCACGATAAAGTTCTGCAGTGCTTCGGGCTGGAACAGTTTTATAGTCGGTTACCTGAGAACGTGCGGTACTGGGTCTTGGATAGGCCAGACGTTTGTACGGTGGCTAAAGCCGCTGAGCTAGCCGAGGAGTTTGTGACGCGTCGGGCTCGCGGAGCTAAGGACGGTCAAAAGGGTGAATTTGGCTCCAAGTTTGAGAGGCCAAAGTTCACACCCATGAGAGCAAAGGGGAACACACGTAGTGCGGATGCGAGTGAAAGCAGTGCGACCAAACCTAAGGAGACGGCGGCAGCCGAAGCCGAACGCAGAAAGCGGTTCGAGACGAGGCAAGCGCGCGTTTGTTATACGTGCCAGAAGCCGGGTCACTTTTCGGCGCAGTGTCCGGAAACAAAACCAAAAGTTGTGTTCTTGTCAATATGCAGCACTGACGAGAACATGAAGCTTTTCGAGCCTTACATGCGAGACCTCCTCGTGAACGGGAAAGAGTGCCGAGTACTTCGCGATTCCGCAGCTACGATGGATGTAGTTCACCCCTCCTACGTAGAACCCGATATGTTCACAGGCGAGTGCGCATGGATCAAGCAAGCCGTGGAAGCTCATAGCGTGTGTCTGCCCGTAGCAAAAGTGCTTATTGAAGGACCATTCGGAGCGCTTGAGACGGAGGCCGCAGTGTCATCTATGCTGCCCCCCCAGTACCCGTACCTATTTTCGAACAGGTCCGATCACCTCCTGCGCGAGAAGGGGCTTTTGTTTGGTGAGGCTAGCGTTCAGGCATTATCCAGATCGAAGGTTCGGGAGCTCGCTGCAAAGGCGGTAGTTGCGGGGCCGACGTTATCAAACAATGAAAAAGGGTCAGAGGCGCAGCAAGCCGATATTCAGAGCACGCCCGAACTGAATAAAATTGAGTCTGTAACGTTAAAGGCACCAGATACTGGAGAGGAAAATCCCGATGCGGGAAAGTTAGAAGAGCTATCTGCAGATTTGCTCATCGCGCCTACGTCAGACGGACTTAATAGGTTGCTAAAAGTCAGCCGGTCGGCTTTGATAGCCGAGCAAAAAAAGGATGGCAGCCTGGAAAACGTACGCTGCATTGTCAAGGAAGGTATCGCCAAGAAAAATGCTCGCTTTGTGGAAAGAGGTGGAGTCCTGTACCGGAAGTATCTAGACCGCAGGGGAGTGGAGTTCGATCAGCTGATCGTGCCTCAATGCTATCGTCAGGATCTGTTGCGCTTGTCGCACGGGGGTTCGTGGTCCGGACACCTAGGAGTTAAGAAAACTAAGGACCGTCTCTTGCAAGAGTACTATTGGCCAGGGTGTTTTCGGGACGCAGACCATTTCGTGAGGACATGTGACACCTGTCAGCGGGTGGGCAAACCAGGGGACAAATCGAGGGCGCCGTTGAGATTGGTACCTATCATTACGGAGCCTTTTAGACGGCTCGTTATTGATACAGTGGGACCTCTGCCGGTAACAGCCACAGGGTACAGACACATTTTGACTGTGATCTGCCCAGCGACAAAGTTCCCTGAAGCAGTGCCGCTTAAAGAACTCAGCTCAGTTGAGATAGTCAATGCACTACTGTCCATATTTGCGCGAGTTGGTTTTCCTGCGGAAATCCAATCGGATCAGGGCACAGTGTTTACTAGCGCTTTTACGACAACTTTTCTCGAAAGATGTGGGGTAAAGCTGTTACACAGCTCAGTGTACACCCACAGTCGAATTCCGTTGAGAAGCTCCACTCCGTCATGAAGCGCGTGTTGAGAGCCTTGTGTTTTGAACATCAAACTGACTGGGAGCTGTGTCTGCCTGGGGTGATGTTTGCTTTAAGGACCCCGCCGCATGCGGCTACGGGGTTTTCGCCAGCTGAGCTGGTGTACGGTCGCTCGCTTCGGTCTCCGCTTCGCATGCTTCGAGAATCGTGGGAAGGCAGGGGCGACGACCCAGTCGTGGTGGAGTACGTGCTTAAGCTCCTCGAACGCTTAAGAAGGGCACAGGAGTTGTCAGGTGAAGCAATGGCAAAGGCCCAGCAGAGGGCCAAGGTTTATTATGATCGGACCGCCAGGGCCCGTCGTTTTGAGGTGGGCGATGAGGTCATGATATTGCGCACATCGCTAAACAACAAACTAGACGTGCAGTGGGAGGGCCCAGCACGAATTGTTCAGAAACTGTCGGACGTTAACTACGTGGTGAGTCTGCCAGGAAAGCGGAAAGCACAGCAAGTTTACCACTGTAATCTGCTCAAACCTTATAGACAAAGGGAAGCAGCGGTGTGCATGATGGTAAACGTTCCTGAAGAGCTTCCGGTCGAGCTTCCGGGACTAGGCTCAGTGACGAACAGGGAAGACACCGGTCAAGTCATTAGTGACCTTATCAGTAAAGCACCGCTGTCGCCTGAGCAGAAAACCGAACTACACCAGCTCTTACAAGAGTTTCAAGGTCTGTTCTCTGAGAGGCCTGGTAGGACTTCTGTCCTTACTCATGACATAGAACTTACCTCCCCAGAGCCAGTACGATCCAAGGCGTATCGGGTGTCACCCCGCCAGAGCGATAGTATGGAGGCTGAGGTAAAGAAAATGCTACAGCTCGGTGTTATTGAGGCAGGTGAGAGTGATTATACCTCCCCTTTGATTTTAGTTGAGGTACCGGGCAAGGAACCTCGTCCTTGCGTCGACTACCGCAGGCTTAATTCCATCACTAAGGATCAAATTTATCCGATCCCTAACATCGAGGAGCGCCTTGAGAAAGTTAGTAGCGCTCAGTTTATTTCCACCCTAGATCTTGTCAGGGGTTATTGGCAGGTTCCACTTACAGAAGAGGCTAGTAGGTATGCGGCGTTCATTTCCCCAATGGGAACATTCCGTCCTAAAGTGTTGAGTTTTGGTTTGAAGAACGCGCCATACTGCTTTTCAAGCCTCATGGATAAAGTGTTGCGGGGACAGCAAGAATTCGCTTTACCGTATCTAGACGACGTAGCGATATTCTCCGCATCCTGGTCTGAGCATATGGCACACTTGCGGGCAGGGCTAACCCGCCTGCGCGAAGCGGGCTTGACAATCAAGGCTCCCAAGTGCCAGTTAGCACAGGCCGAGGTTGTCTACCTCGGTCACGTGATTGGTCAGGGTCGTCGCCGCCCCTCTGAAATAAAGGTGGCCGCTGTGCGAGACTTCCCGCAACCGCGCACGAAGACCGATATTCGGTCGTTCTTAGGTGTCGCCGGCTACTATCAGAGGTACATCCCCAGGTACTCTGATATCGCGGCTCCCCTGACGGATGCTCTAAGAAAAACAGAGCCCCAAACAGTCGTATGGGATGAGACAAAGGAAGGAGCTTTTAGCGCCCTAAAGAGTGCCCTAACAAGCCAGCCTGTGCTACGATCGCCAGACTATACAAAAGGGTTCGTTGTTCAGTGCGATGCTAGTGAGCGAGGCATGGGCGTTGTACTGTGCCAACGGGAAAATGGAGAAGTAGAACACCCCGTCCTGTATGCTAGTCGTAAGCTGACCAGTCGTGAGCAGGCGTATAGCGCCACCGAGAAAGAGTGTGCATGGCTCGTGTGGGCCGTTCAGAAATTGTCATGCTATCTCGCCGGCTCGAGGTTTATCATTGAGACGGATCACTGCCCTCTCCAATGGCTGCAGACCATCTCTCCCAAAAATGGCCGCCTCCTGCGCTGGAGCCTCGCTTTGCAACAATATTCCTTTGAGGTGCGTTACAAAAAGGGGAGTCTCAACGGTAACGCCGATGGCTTAAGTCGAAGCCCCTAACGTAGGAATCAGCCTCAAAATTGTTTGTTACTGATGTTTTTCTTCCTGAGGCAGGATTTTTAACATATTGCTTTTGTTTAGTGTTTCAAAGTGATGACATGCTTTCTAGTGCAATTTTCCAATTTGTGGACGCGTTCTGAGTGCTGCTAGACTACTGTAAGGAACTAGGCAGTGGTATAGAAGGGGAAAGAGCCTGGCAGGGCTTAGTGAGGGTTGTGCCGTGCTTGCTGACTAAGCGGTTGAGTTTCAGCGTAGTTCTAACGCTTGCCGGGAACGAGAACAAAAATGTGAACTCTCCCGAAGTCACTTTGCAGTGTCCCGTGCGAACCTGAACGAGAGAACGAGGCCTTCTCTGTGCGCTGCGCTCAAGAAACGTCGAGGGACGCCCGACTTCGGTTATGAGCATCATCGAGCGACATCCCTCCGGACAGCGGATGCAGTCCCCTGACCATCGGGATCTCCTTCCCCTGGCGGGGCGGTCTGTTACGTTTCGCCTACGACGCGCGGTATAGCCGGCGCGGATGCAACGGACGCCGGGGCTTCGTTCAAAGCGGCAGACATTTTGGCCCGTTCGGCGCCGCCGCTACGCCTCCCTGCCAAGCGCGTCCAGGCATGTTCCAATGCCACGTGTCTTCATGTGCGTGTGTGAGTGTATGTGCATATTGGTGCCCACGCTTGTCGAAGCGCGGCAGCCGGGGAGAGGAGCTCCCAACAACTGTGAAGCGTGGGGGTCTGACAGGCGCCGACACGACGGCTGCTCCACCTTCTCTTCCCATTGTGCCCGAGTGGCGCCGACACGACGCTGCGCCACCTTATCCCATTATCCCGAGCGGCACAGTCACGTGCTCGTCTATAGAGGGGTTCCTTCTTGCCCTCAACTGCGAGAGTATAAAAGCAGCTGCCCCCGGACACCAAAGAGGGCTCCGATTTCTTCTGTTGAGTAACGTGCTCTCCCGTCTCTCTACTTCGGTCAACCTGACCGCCAACTCTTTGCGATGTTAGAATAAACAAGTTGTTTTGTTGTTACCAGTCGACTCATGCTTTGCCGGGACCTTCGGATGCTTCCAGTTGTACCCCAGGCCGCCAGGCCAACGCTACCCTTGGGGCTTGCGACCCAGGTGCAACAACGGGCGTCAGCGCCGAGTTCCCAACAACTCGTACCAGCGGTGCGATTACAACAGTTCACAATGTGTAAGGTATGCACTGTGCAGACAATGTAAATACGTGCAATTTTTCGCGCGGGCGCAAGCGTGCGGTGCGGATTGCGGCGATGGGTGGCTCGAGCGTAAATCGACCGTAAGGCCTTCTGACTGTACCCTCTCCCTTTGAGTTTCGTCACGCAAAAGAGGCCCACATAGAAGTTCCGTGCAGCGGGCTACGAAGCTACGAGCGGCGCACCTGTGTTGAAAATGAGATGCATAAGACCGAGTGGCCGAAGACGGCGATAACAATTGGATTAGTTCCGAGAACCCTGCCGCTCATTGGATAGCTTCGGGGTTGCGACAAGCTGCGACATGCTTCCGAGCGCACTTTTTTTCTGGACGTGAACCGCGCATGTAGTATCGGCGCTTATGCTGCGATTGCGGTTCTGTGTCCGGCAAGCTTTCATTGCCGCGAAATGTGGATTACGTTCATGCCAGGATATGCCTAATAAGTGCTGCGTGCCTAATTGCTGGAGCGATTACAGATAGGGGCCGCAAAATTATGCGTTCATGTATCCGCAATATCAATGACGGAAAAGTGGGTGCCAATGCTAAGGCAAAGAAGAGAAAAGCTGGAATAAGGCAGCTATTTCTTTGTAAATAGTTGCACGAATGTTTTGTATCTCCATTGTTAAACTCATTTGAGGTGTTGTGAATATGTGGACTGCGGTACTGTATGTAATAATGCCTCAACAGCCAAATTCTCGTCTAGAGCCTAATCTAGACTGGAATAAATACACGTGTCCCGAATGTGAAGAAGGGCACACCAGTGAAGTTGACATGAGATGCGTAATGATGCAGTGCTAACATTTTGTTGAAGAAGTTTTGTGATCAAGTGAACGGCAAACTCTTTGACGCCGACGATAAATCAAGGCAAAGAAGCTACTCTGAAGAAGAGGGCAGCACTGTGACTTTTCAATATAAGCCATGCTCCCTGTAATCATTTACCCGAAATTCGTTCTCAATCCTAAGGTTGAACCATTTCATATTTTATGAACGGGCTTTTTAATAATGCAGCGCGTAAATAGTCTTGCATAAATAAAATAATCTTGGAACACCCTCTGTTCCCTGCGGGCCATCTGCTCAACTATGCCTAAGAAAATACAATAACTTCGCTCTGGTTAACGTTGCCTCTAAGGCCGCGATCCCTTTATTCAACCCGTATCCCCGAGCATGCCGTCGGCCTCTTCTCCCTGATGTCTCTTGCCGAGCGCTCAGGCCTCATTGGCTATGGTGTTAGGCTGCTGAGCACGAGGTCGCGGGATCGAATCCCGGCCACGGCGGCCGCATTTCGGTGGAGGCGAAATGCGAAAACACCCGTGTACTTGGATTTAGGTGCGCGTTAAAGAACCCCAGGTGGTCGAAATTTCCGGAGTCCTCCACTACGGCGTGCCTCATAATCAGAAAGTGGTTTTGGCACGTAAAACCCCATAATTTTTTTCTTCTCTTGTCTAGGTGGTGTTGGGCAGGCGCGCCCCCTCGCCTCTTCCCCGCGTTGGCCTCTCCCGTGCGGACCGGTCGTTCGTCCTTCACCTGCGCGTCGGATGCTACCTGTCGGCTGCCAGTTAGAACACTTGTTGTGTAAGTGCCCGACTTTCTCGAACGCACGCGCGGCCCTCGCAAAAGTCTACCATACGCTCAACCTTCCCTGTGCAACGGCGGACAACCTACTGCACCCCTCGGGCTGCATCTCGAGCCAGAGGCGCCTCTTCCGAGCGTTTCTGGTGTTCGCCGAGGACATCGCCCTAGCTGATCGCCTCTGAGCCCCCTCCCCACGCCTACGGCGGTTCGACCGCTGCTGCTCCTTCCCTCTTTCTTCCACCACTCTTTTCTATCCTTTCCCCCCTGTGCAGCGCGGTTGAGGTGTCCTCATCTAAGAGACAGTTACTGCGCTGCACTTTACCCCAATTCTTCCTTCCACAAATAAGAATCTCTATCTCACTCCACAAGGGGAAGTGGCAGCCCTGCGTGCAGCAGCTGCGCCGATTTGGAGACGCTCGAACTCCTCCACTGTCCCGCTTTCAGCGTGGAGCGAGCGGGCTCGTGCTCTTCGTATCGGCGTTTGCGGCTGCCTTTCGCCACGACGAACGCGCTGCTTTTCCCTGCAGCCCACACGTCCATCGTCAAGCGTGCACTTTCGGCACTGCTTGACTTTCGCAATGCAACGAACGTTTCAGTGCATTTTGGAAGCATCGCGCTTCCTACCTTATGAAGTAGAACTCTGAGCCCCGCATTGGCTTCTTCTACTTTTTTTTGTTATTTTTTGCCACCTTCTCCTGGTCTCTCTCTCCTTTCTCCCCACACCCCTTTTCCCGTGCAGTGCTGTTGAGGTGCCCTCCTCTGGGATACTTACAGCGCTGCACTTATCTCTTCCCTTCCACTTTAAGAAGTCACTACTACTAGCACTGTACGTGGAACATTGTGCGCATGTGTAAAGGCAGGTCATCGTTTTGAATTCATCTGCAATCACCGTGGCTGTCTGTTCGGTTTGCAATCGCGCCAGATGTATGTGTCATTTCCGTTATGGCAAGCATTATCATCAGCGATTCCGTGTATTGAGGCGCTGGCTGCCATCGGCTGCCTGTTTGTGCCATCGTTTTCTCCCATGTGCACGTATCAGCCATGGTAGTACCTGTTATTTGCAGTAAAGCATCTCACATCGCGCAAACATGCCTCCGCGGGTTAATCCGCCTTTTTCATGGCGCGACGGCGCATTCACCCTGCCCTAGCGAATTAGTTGCGAAACGTTTTGGAAGGTACGCGCGCGCGGCTGCGCAGCATGATAGCGAGCACTCGTGCCATGTACCGCGTTCGAACTCCACTGATATATAGCTCTACGTCGGTGCGGTGCCGAAAACGTGCGTAGGATGACTGCAACGCCACTTTAAAACAGAAAGCGGCCAGGGCTTCTTCCGGACTGCACCATGAAGCACGTAGTTGCCGCCTTGCAACAATAGCCAGCAAATTTATCGATAAGCCCCTGCGTTACACTTGTGCGACACTTTGAAAACATTGCCTTGCTGACCAAGTCTTCTTTTAGGGTCGGCCCCCTCTTGCTGGTGGTGGCAGCGCGTGTCTCACTTGACGTACTCGTTTAATGCGCAGTAACACTGGGTCGATACGAGGCCGAGGAGGCGCCAAATATTCTGCACAGTGTGTCGCTGAGACCATCTTATCATAACCGGCCGACAACGACGCAACCGACGGGCGCGAGTTGTCGCGCGACGGGTTTTCTTGCCGACGGCGCCGTCGAAATCAGCGTGCGGACCACGATCGCGCGACCGAACAGAGGACACGATAGCCGCAGCGCCTTGTGTCGAAAAATGCCTTTGAAATTGAAATGCCCAAGCTTCAGTCCTCTCAAGTTTGAGCTTGAGTCGATCCTGATAAGCAATGGTTGGGTTATACCTGGCCCCGTCGAGTTAGTGCACCCGCTGCCGATGGACCTGAACCTAAATTAAGCAGTTACAACGACGGAATCTACTCCTATAGTTCAGTTTTGGCAATGTAGTGATTAGATATCAACTATTGCTCGCTTCACACGGCGCATCCAAAATAATTGCGGCGACAGCGCTGTGCCAACATGTGTATGTACGTCACTATTTCCGAAGGCTGCCAGTCACATTCGTTACGTAGATGGATGCGTCTGTATGTATTCTCAAGTTGGCATATCTTTTTTATTTCCAGAGAAGAAATGTTTACCTCTGAGTCAAACGACAAACAAGAGACAGCGCATTCGGTACAACGGCGTGATCAACCTCCTTGCTCAGTTACCGACGGTGTCAGCGATGACATCCGCGTTTTCGCGAGAGAACTACACGGCCTATAGGTGAGCGCTCATGTCTAGCACACTTTTCCCGATTAATACTTTATGGCACGCGGAAACTGTAAGCATGGTGAGGTTAAAGAAAGACTACAATCAGTAATAACAGCCCATAATATATATGTCTGGATCACAGTCGCCATTGTTTTAGACTCGGCCGCTCATATGAACTGGTCTCAAGGTGGAACAACGCGGCTTGTATGCGCAGATGTGTATGTTACGCTACGTTTTCACATTATTTCATATCAGCGAGGCGCCATTTCTACGCTATCCGAAGCTAACAAATATCTGTGGCTGTGGATGTCAATGTAAACATCGCTTTGGCAAATACGACGCGGAAGTCTGCATTCGAAGACTTCTTGAATATGCGAAATGAGTAGATATCGCCTAAAAGGAATACAAAAAACGAGGTTTAAGTGCAGGCATTAGCGACACCAAACTCCAAGGCAACCGCATTGGCAGACGGAACTCGGCGTGCCTTTATCGCCCGCGCTGCTAGCAGAACAGCGCACTCAGGCCTGATCTTGCAGTGGTTAATGAGTGCTGCATGGCTTCCAGGAGCGACGTGCTGCCCCGGAGAGGCCGCTATTAATTAATCGCGATCCACAAAACGCACAACCGACGCACGCTCAACATATGGGCGCAGGTACACAAACCAACCGGCACCCTTCCAAAACGTTTCCAGCGGCGTGTGGCAGAGGGCAGCACAGAAACATGAAAAAGTTGGGTTGCCAGAAGGCTAGCCGAGAAGCTCCTGTGAAACGCTAGTCGCCCTGAAGCAAGGATGCCACGCACACGCACCAAAACCGTGGCCCTGACGCAGAAACGACGTGCTGCAGCGCAAACAGGGGGCCGAGCACGTGAGCGACGCCGACGAAACCCTGCAGCTCGAAAGCGCGAAGCGGGCGCGCATCGTGCCCACTGCTGGATTACGGCAACGCGGGGCCGATGCAATGCGACAACACGGACCCTGTAGCTCGAGCCCCTGCTCCTCGCAGTCATCGAGTTCTTTCTGATCACGTGAGTCTTCGCACGTCACGCCACGCGTGTAGCCAGCTTAAGTTTACTGCAGCTCATACCGCCACCATGGGCAGGAGCGTTACTTCTTGCAGCATTCGAAGTGTTGCTCATTGTTTCGCCCTGATGCCAAAATTGTCTTTTATAATAAATACATCAATAAAATTGTCCAACGGCCGAATTCGTATACACGGGGCACGTGCACAGAAGCCTGATACTGTAACCATTAGGCCACGGAGGTATTTCCTGAATAACGGCGTGCCTCATTAATCGGGTCGTAGTTTGGACATGTCAAAACGAGGTAATTATTTTAATATGATTACTACGTCATCATACATTCAAATGTGGGCCGACCCCGAAGATAGTGCGGTCTCAACATGTATGCCGATCCCGAGGATTGTATAGTAAAAAAATTTACGACTCCGACGCTCCTCCTACTTCCCTTGTGCGTGGAGAGACGCGACAGAGTCACACCAACTCGCTCAGGAACACTTTGTCTATCATCGACTTCAACCGCAGGTTGAATCGTCTTTCAACTCAAATGTAGTAACTGTATATCGACGCACGGGAAGGTAGGCTTCACTAGAGCAGGTTATTCTAAGACACATTTAGAAGAAAGAGGCTTTCCCTTTTTCCATACAGCACGCACATACATACCGAACGCATACAAACACACTTAGCTATACAAGGAAACGTACAGACCAAAAAAGACTGCCGAGAAGTGTCTCGTATGCACCCGCGTTAAGCAATACAAGTTAAATGTGAAACAACAGACACCATTGTACGCGCACACGTGAATGTCATATTGTTCGAGTAGTCATGAAAGCAAACACCCAATCTAAATAGAATTGGCAAGAATCTTATACAAAACAAATCATTTAAAGTGGTTGTTCTTCACAAAGAAATTCCGTAGGCCAATCAAAGCACACGTCTGTTTAGCGATTCAAGGACAGAGTAGTTTGGTTACAGGACCGTCATGCCTCTCCAAGTGGCTCAACGTATCGGGTAAACAAACTCGCTGTTGATGATACTGGCAGCGAGTTTATGAGAACTTGCTTCACGTAAATATATGGGTAACTAAATTTAAGCATGGTGCCTGGTCCTTTTTGCAGATACTGCAAAGTAGCACCAATTGGAGGTTGCATTCGTTCTCATGCAGTGAAATCGAGGTATGCAGGTAGCGTCTAGTTGTAAACGATGTCGAATGGCACCTATTTTCCGACCTATTTTCATAGTCACAGAAGACCGCCGACTGCGGGCTTTCTGATAGTAGCTGCCGTGGTGGCGTAGTGGCTCTGGCGTTTACTGTAACATATTTTAGACCCTTATTCACGTTTCAGTGCGTAAATTATGTTACAGTACTGCGCTGCTAATACTGAGAGCGTGGGGATCAAATCCACGCTCCAGCGGCCGCATTTCGACGGAGGCAAAATGCACAAGCGCCGGTGTATCGAGAACTTGGTGCAGGTTAAGGAACCCCGGGAAGTCAAAATTGTTCCAGAGCCCCCACTACATGGCTTGCCACATAATTATATCATGGTTATGGTGCGTAAAACCGCAGCAGTTATTATTTGACCTTGCGGTAGTGTCATACGCAGCCTACGTAAGTTGATTCTAGCGTCAATTGCAGCGCATACTAGAGGATCGAGCCATTTCCACGGCACTGCAATGGGGACGCAACACAGTAAAATATACATATACAGGACAAGCGCTCCACTAACAACTGACAGTTTCTTGCAAACTGCAAGGAAATAAAGCCAAAAGCGCGTCAGCGTGTCCACCCTAATACTAGCAGCTTACGCGAAATCTCTCACGAGGTCCAATTTTCCATCAGATAGTTTGATAGAAGTATATGCAAAATTCGTGGTTTTTCTTTAAATGGAAAGTCTCGATGTTTTCACGTGCCTTTTGACTCACGTGCATGGATATCACACTCGTGCTCTCAGAAAATCGGTTTACAACTGCATAATTATTGACAATTCGCTGAAGAATGTGATGAAGGCGTGCGCTTCAAGTTGTTGCTGCGCTGACGCCACCAGGCAGGCGCCAGTTTGATTGAAGCACATTTTTTCACAATATAGTGGGATGTTACACACGACCCCACGAACACAAGAAACAAAACAATTGCGAAGGCTTACAGATCACATATTTTTCCGTGAGTGACCGGCCCTCTGTTAAGCACGAAAGTTTTTAACTCCCGTTGTCGGCAACATTGAGCCAAAAGCCAGAGCTGTTATCCGGCCACTCAAACGACAACATCCGGGCAAGTTGCGAGAACAAAACACGATCATCCGGGCAACCAGAAAAAGCTTAAGAAAATGCGGTCTCTTGGAAAAACCCAACGTCTCCCCGACCGAAAGAAAAGCTGGACATGTCCGCAACTCGACAAAGTGCATGGCCATCGTATTTCTCGGAATTCGCGGTATTGTGCATCACGAATTCGTCCCGAATTACCGGGTTATGAACAGCGAGTCTTAATGCCAAATTTCAGAGATTCTGAAGAACCACGCTCGGCGAAAACGGCCCGATCTGGGGCGCACAAGGAGCTCGTTGTCGCACGACGACGATACACACTGCGACAGAGCGGACAGAGCACACCACACGCACGAGTTTGTCGCCGGAAACAATGCGTTTCTCTTGCACCACATTCACCCTACTCTTCAGATTTGGCTCATCCAGTGCGCCCCATTCGGCCTTTCCATTACTATATCTCTTTCGTACCAACGAGAACCTAACGGTTCGTATAACCAAATGTCTGGGTAAAAATCTATTAAATCAATAAGTAGGTCTAGGACAAATAGCCGCGGTCGAAATGACTTAGGCGTTAGAAGACCACTATTAGCGCAAAAAGAGCAGCGTCGACTACAATCAGAGGAGTGGCTGCATTTATAACAGCAACGAATGGATTTAGTATAACGAGAACAACGGCAACAATTACAATTATCGCTATAAGTCTCCTAATAATTGTTATACATGATAGTGCTTTGTGTTCCGAAACTTACTCGTGGGCTTATTATAAGAAACGCAAATATGGAGTGCCGCAGGTCAGTTTAGCGACCAAAACAGCCCTAAGTGCCGTGAAATCTCGATGCATCAAGCTTTCCGCCACAGCCCTTGACTCAGTGCGTCGTACGTGGATAGTAAATGGGAAGTGTGAAGTCTTGTTACCATTCTTTTCTTTTTGTGTACTTCGAGGTCACGTTTAGCGCGTCGCAGGTCAGATTCAATAAAGCTATAGGTAGTCGAAGGCCAAGACGTGGTCGCAGGAGTCTGCTGGCGTGAAGGGCGCCAGCCGTTCGCTGCGCGTGCGCTGGTAATTCTTGGCGAGCTGTTATCACCGGCCTTCTGTTAACGCTTACGTGCCGCGGGGGTAACAACCCCTGCCGGCTTTCTGAAGTTTGACCGTGGTTACAGGAGCGGCACGTCGGCCGTGAATTGTTGGCAGTGCGCCTTTGCTCTGTCTCGTGAACGCAGACACGGGTGTTCTGAACTGGCGACTGTGTGTGCGCGCGCGGGCTCGTTCTTTGTGTATTTTTTACGTTCAATGCAGTCTGATTTATCTCGTAATTACTGGCCTGGGGGGAACGTTTGATGAAGAGATGGATAATAAGTCCTCACGGTGCAGCGATATATATATATATATATATATATATGCGCCAGGTGGACACCTTTACCTTCCCAATAAATTACAAGGTAGGATATTCCTTCGTTCGATATTTCAATTACTGATCGTAGACGAGCAATAGAAATGGACACTGCGCTGTAGTTGGTTTGCTCATTTTTCCTAACATTGTCAGAAACCACATTAGACGTGTCTTGGCGTTCTACAACAAAGTCTTTATCGGAAATTATCGATACAATTTAGGACAACAGCTTGATTGGCACGAAATATATTCTTAACAAACGGTGACATTCAGTGCTTATTCAGATTTGAGGAAGGTCTTCACAGATTTTGGAGATTTATTTTTTGAATTCCTTTATTTGCACCATATTGGCACATCAGTACATAAAGATGTACCTAAATTTTATACGGTAGCAGGGGAAAAATGCTGAACTTTAGCAGCTTCACTAGCCCCGCCGCCACCTGCTTACAAGCTTCACTCGAGCGTCTGTTTTTTTTTTTCTGTTTAAAAGGCTTGTAACCGGATGCGCAGATTTATAGAAGTTTCGTTTTTCCTGTGCTTGGTAAATGAAGTCTGGACAGAGCCGTATTGTTTGCGCCCTTTGTAAATGATTTCAACTGGTCAAACATCGTCTGTCCGTTTGTAAGCGCTGTAAGAGTACTACACACGTCCTAGTGAAGAAGCGGCTAAGCTCTGTTGGCGCTGAATTAGATTTACTGTAAATAATGCATCCCGACTGTCACTGTTATATTGTGACACAGCTTGTACTTTGTGTCAGACGGCCTTGCCGTGTCCTCAGGATTCTTCGGACAGAACCTGTCGGAACTGTAGTTGGATTAATCAGCAGCTGTTTTTTTTTATTTATTTCCAAATACTGTTGGCCGTCTTGGCCGTAACAGGGTGGGTACAGCTGGTTTGCACATAGCGTAAAAAAATGAAAACACTTTACAAACATAAATTGGACATGAGCAAAGAATGTTGGAAATACAATGCGAAACAAATAACGAAATACAAAAACAAAAGTTTGGCTAACAATTTTTGTGTCACAATGTTTCTAACATTGTGACAGTGATATTGGAAGCAGCATGAAAGAAAGACTATTGTATGTATTTCTAGAATAGTGTGACAATGTTTTCACGGCACCACTAAGATTAAAATTCATAAAAGGTTTTTAACGTGTTCCTCAAAGATTTCAATGCTACTCGACTGCAAAACAGACGCTGGCAAACTGTTTCATTCCTTAATCGTTCGCGGAAAAAATGAGTAAGCGTACATGTCCAGACATGCAATGATTGCTTGATCTGACGTTTCTAGCCTGCCTGGGAGCAAGATAGGACGTGGTTTCAATATTGAAGTGGCCTTTCGACAACAAAAAAGAAAATTAAGTCTAGCTAACTTCCACCGTTGACCCAGTGGAGGCAAATCAAGCAACCGAAGCATTTCGGAAGCAGAGTCAGTACGATAATACCGTGAAAGAATGAACCTTGCATATTTTCTCTGTATCTTCTCAATGCGGTTTATAATTCCGGATTGAAATGGATCCCAAATGACACTGGCATACTCTAACGTTGGTCTAATGTAAGTTAAATATGCAAGTAGTTTGACGGGTGTCGTTGCTAGTTTTAATTTTCGGCGAAGGAACCATAACTTTTTTTCTGCAGCTCCACAAATTCTGTCTATGTGTGATTTCCAACTTAAGTCTTTCGAAATTGTTAAGCCTAGGTATTTTATCGTTTCAGCTTCGGTAAGAATTGTTGAGTTCATCTCATAATTACACTCAATAACATGCTTTGTTTTGTTTGTAACTCTGAGCATGACTGATTTAGATTCGTTAATTTTCATTTTATTTTTTGCGGCCCAGACTTCTACAGCTTTAAGGGCTTGACTAAGTGACGCCTGATCGCTTTGGTTATTGATTTCACGATATAATAAACAATCGTCTGTAAATAACCGGATGGTTATGTCGTTACTTATGTTATGAGCAATATCATTTATGTAAACTAGAAAAAGAAGTGGTCCTAAAACGGATCCCTGTGGAACGCCTGAGGTTATTTTTAATTGGTTAGATTTGTTACCATTTATTTGAACGTATTGTGTCCGATCTGTAAGATATGAGCGGATCCACATAACAACATCATAATTTATATCCATTTCCATCAGTTTTTTAATTAATTCATTATGTACAACCAGATCGAAAGCCTTCGAGTAATCTAAAAATATAGTGTCGACCTGCTTTCTATTGTTCAAGGAAGCTGAAAAATCGTTGATCGTTTCTATCAACTGTGTGACAGTCGAAAGGTGCTGTCTAAACCCGTGCTGGTTGGGAAAAAAAGCTTTCTTGTCTTCAAGGTAGGTGTAGATTGACTTTGAAACTATGTGTTCAAGTAGCTTGCAGCATACATACGTGAGTGAAATTGGCCGATAGTTTCCAATATGTTGCCTTTCACCAGACTTGTATACCGGAACCACTTTTGCGACCAGCCAATCATCTGGGACCCGTTTTTGTTTCAGCGAAGAACTAAAAATGATCTCTAGATAGTGAGCTACCCATTCCGCATATCTGCGCAGAAAGGCATTTGGTATGCCGTCTGGACCTACAGATTTCTTATCGTTAATTTTAAGCAAAAGAGCTACAATGCCTTCATGCGAAACCTGAACATTAGGCATTGGTGATGTGTACGGAGATTCTAGAGAGAGGGGAGAAAGACCATCTGCAGAAGGGTCAGTAAAGACAGATTGAAAAAAATCATTAAAACATACTGCCATACGCAAGTTGTCCGACACAAGTTCGTCATTAGCGACAATGACACTTGGACCTTCGTTATTATGCGACAAATGGCGCCAGAAACGGTGCGGATCGTGCTTCATAAAATTAGTTAATGTCACGTCATAGTAATTTGTTTTAGCAGCAGCCATATTTGTGCGCAATATAGAGCTTAGCGCCGAAATTTTATTATGATCTTTGTTTGACTTCTGTCTCTCACGGTTAATTTTCCGCTTTAAATGTATAATTTCGCGGGTTATCCACGGTTTCCGTTTATTTATTTTCTTCTTCTTCTTCTTCTTTACTCGCAGGATTGGCCGTTTGAGCTGTGGCTGTAGCTCTACTGGGTGACAATTTTAAGTTTTACGAAATTTCTGAAAATCTCCTGTGGCAGAGGAGATAGTTGTTGCCTTTGAGCTATATTATTCGAAGAAACGGAGATTACTAGCATGAATTGAAACACATATTCAAGTAATTACCATGAATTCACTAATTAGCTTCTTAATTAAGCACTTTACGGCAAATATTGTAATTTGCGAATTGTAGCCCGTAAGCTTGCAAGACGTATCCAGTTGAATCACCAGGATGACGCTAGTTTAGAAATATTTCCCAATAAGTGGAAGGAAATACATGGGCGCTCCAGTTACTTTTGTGCTTCAATGCATAAAGGAGCGTTTTGTTAAAGTGGAACAGTGCATTTCTATTGCAAGTCTGATAGCACATATCCCCAAAGGGTTGTCATTCTGAAAATTGATTCGAAGGGGACACGCCTTGAAACTCACCGGCTACCACTCGTAAATTGCGATATCTGAAGTAAAGTAACTAATTCAAACCATAATTACTAGATTTTTGTTCGTCAGCTGAATATATGTGTCGATTTCTCGTGCTACTAATGCCTGCCTCTCTGAATAATCCAGAGGAGCGGGCATACACTGGTGTCATGCTGCAGATTCATTTCAAGTAGATACATCTTAAGAGATCATCGGCTACAATTCGCAAATTACCATATATGCCATAAAGTAAATAATTAAGGATTTAATTAGTGAAGTTGAATTAATTACTTGAATAGGTGATTTGATTTTCATGGCAGTAAATTCCGCGTCTTCGAATAATCCAGCTCAAGGGCAACAATTATGCCATCTGTTACAGGCGATATTTACAAATTCCGCAAAACTTCAAAATTATCATCCAGTATACAGGTTGTCCCACATAAGCTGAGCCAAGCATTTAAAAATTAAAGGCACTCCGGACGCGAGTTGAACCGAATCCATAATGTTGGCGCGGGCCTAGAGTTACTCACGCTGTTTTTTTTTCTATTTTCCCCTGCACTAACGGATTAGTTACGTTTAATGAATCAACTTTTTAAGTACTGGCTGCAGACCTCACGTGTGATACGCAAAGTTGTAGAGCACCTTGCAATACGTCTCAATAAATTTTTTGCTACACGATATATCTCACGTGGTCCTTTTTTCGGCCTTCCAAAGAAAGCCTGCGAAATATGAAAAAATACCACATGACAGGGCGCTTGTGCACTGTTATTGTGCTGCTCTCAAACGCGAGATGGACGAAAAAGGTCGGATGCAGCGAGACTGGCCCGCGACAGGGCATTATGTCTGTTGTAGGTATCTGGGCATGCGGCTGTTGTCGAATGACGGCGCAAACGCGTTGCCGAAGCGATAAAGCTTCTAAGGCCACCAAAAAGAAATGACGAAAGTAGAATTTTGATTCTGCTTGAAAGAAGTAAAGGACGAAGCGCGTGGAAACGTTGGAAGGTGATGACGGCTGCTGCAATTTTGCCTTTGTACACAAATGACCTTGTAGTAGTTAGCGAATTCAACGATGATGCTACAACTTTATACCTTCAAGCTCGAATAACAGCAGAACTAATCACACGGCGACGAAACTAAAGGTAAAAAAACCTTGGCTATATTCACGGAAGATTAAACATCTCTTCTTCAGACGATGACTCTTTTGCACTGGCCCCGTCTGCTCTCCTTCTCACACTCACTGTCTATCAGACGTTCTTTTTTGATCTCGCACCCCACAGGTACGCATCGCTTCGTGGTCGCAGTATCGGCTGGCCGCGTCTGGCTTCACACTTGTGCACCGTGATCGGTGCGTCAGTCCGAGAGAGTGCGCCCGCAGGCTGTTCAGTTTACCGGATGTAGATCATACCTTATGCACCTCGTTTGAACGAATACCAGTGAACTGCAATATATCTAGTACTCCTCAGGCGTCCGTATCCCTGCGTGTTCGCCACAGCAATGCTATTTGGCTGTGACCAACGTTGAGCAGCAGATATGGCTTCCTCCAATGAGGAAAGAGCGGATATTGTTTTGGCTCTAGGTGCGTCATGTGGACACAGAAGGCACGCAGTTGAACTATTTCAACGCTGGCATCCAGGTACGCGTCCGAGCTCAATGACGATTGTACGTGCATATGAGGCGCTGAGACAGACTGGAACTTTTACGAAACAACGACGTAAATATTCAATCCTGTGCGAGGACGCGGAGACAAACATTCTGTCAAAGTTTTCTTCATACCCACATGCAAGTGTTCGTAGTATGGGTACTTAAGCTGGAGTGTCAATGTCACCAGTGTGGAGAGTACTTAAGAATAGGCAACTTCATCCCTACCACGTGCAGCTGCACCGGATGTTGGATCCCCGCGATTTCCAAAATCGAAAGGACTTTGCAAACTGGATTATAATCAAGACGGAAGAGGAGCCAGGCTTTGGCAACAAAATACTGTGGACCGATGAAGCTGCCTTTTCACGTAACGCCCAAGTGAACAGCCACAACGCTCACTATTGGAGCGACGAAAAACCTCACTGGGTTTTGAAGACATATCACCAATATCAGTGGTAGATTAATGTATGGCGAAAGATACGTCAACGACATCCTTGATGGGGCGCTTGAGTATTTCCTTTTGCGAAGTTTCATTGGCTAGGATCAAGGATCTTTGTTAGCATGATGGTGCTCCTGCGCACGGCAGCAGCAAAGCTTGCAAATGGCTGCATGAACTATTCCCGCAGCAGTGGATTGGACGGCATGGGCCCATTGCTTGGCTGGCACAGTCACCTCATTTAACTCCCCTCATTTCTTTCTCTAGGGCTACGTCAAGTATCAAGTATACAGGACGCCAACCACAACATCAGAGAACCTAAAAAAAAATAAGACAAGTCCGCAACTCCATCCCTGATACCGTGATCAAGAACGCCTCGTAAAATGTGCCTATGAGACTCCAAATGTGCATTGCAGCAGATGGTGACCTCTTCGAACACACATTATAATCAAAGGGCGCTTTTTGGATTAAGTTCACTGGAAAATCATTCCGGCCTCGAACGCCGCCTCCTCACCCAACCTCATTACACTCCGTCGGCAGGCTGCCAGCTCTTGTCCACGTCAAGCATCAAAAAGTAAAGCTATGCTTTTGGTCCCTTTCGTCTCCTTAGACTTTCGCTTCCATATCACTCGGCCAGAAGCACGCATTTGCGCCGTCATGCTATAAAAGCCGAATTCCCAGATACCTACACCAGACATACCGCCCTGTCGCGGGCCAGTCTCCCTGCAGCCGACGTTGTACATCCATCGCACGCTTGAGAGCAGCACAATAAGAATGCGCAATCGCCCCTTCACGTGGCATTTTTTTCATATTTCGCGGGCTTTCTTTGGAACGCCGAAAAAAAGGACCACGTGAGATATATCGTGTTGGAAACAACTTATTGAGAAATTTCTCAAGGTGCTCTGCAACATTGCTTATCACACATTAGGTCTGCAGCCAATACCTAAAAAGTTGACTAATTAAACATAACTAATCCTTTAGTTAAGTGAAAAATAAAAAATAACCTGAGTAACTATAGGCCCGTGCCAAAATTATGCATTTGGTTCAACTTGCGTCCGCAGTGCTTTTCATTTTTAAAGCTTTGGCTCAGCTTATGTGGGACAACCTGTACATGCAGCCGCAGCTCAAACGGCGAATCTTGCCAATAAACAGCCGCTAATTATTCCAATGACCTTTTACACTGGTTGTGTCTCAAGAACCCTGAGGACACTGCAAAGTATCTCAAACAAATTACAAGCTGCGTCACAAGCTTAAGAGGGTTATAACAGTGACAATCAGGACGCATCATTTACATTAAATCCAATTCAGCGCTAACAGAGCATAGTTGTTTCCTTACTAGTACATGTCTAGTACTCTTACAGTGCTCACAAAGGAACAGGCGATGTTTGACCAGCTGAAACAACTTACAAAGGGCGCAAACAACATGGCTCTATTCAATCATCATTCACCAAGTACACGAAAAGCGAAACTCAAACAACTCTGCGTGCCGGGTTACAAGCCCTCTGAACAGACAGAAACGGACGCTCAAGTGAAGTCTGCGCACAGTTTCCTGGAAATCTAGATAAATACTGAATGTAGCCGTTTGTTCAGGATATTTCTCGAACCCACGAAGCTGTTTTCCTGAAATTCATCGAAAATGGCCGAATAAGACGCTGTTGTAGAACTCTAAGATGTGTACTATAAAGATGCGTAGTCTAATATGGTTTCTGAGAATGTTCCGAAATATGAATACACCAACTACAAGGCAGTATCCATCTCTATTGCTATTGTGCGATGACTAAATGAAATATCGAATCAAGAAAAATCATACCTTGTTTCGCAGTCGGAAGGTTAAGACCTCCGCCGACCGATAATTATATATGCGGTTCGCTTATATAACTCCTAATCACGGTTTTTTGTAAGCGTTGCTGCCAGATTAGTAATTACGAGATCGAACGTAACAGGTAAATTGCAAATAATAAAAGGTACACAGAACGAGCGTCTATTACCCCGAGATCTTTGATTGGCGCCCTCTCACATGTGACGACAGAGCAGAGGGTCTCCGCTGCGGCGCCACGCGTTCTCTCTCTCTCTCTAGGTGAATGCAACATGGCGTTGCCGGTCGACCGGTTCTGCTCGAGTTTCCTTTAAGTGCTAGCCTGCAGGCTTGTAGAACGGTATATGCGGAACGTTCCAGCTCACTATTTCCTGCGAAAACAAGCGTAGTCGCCGTCGTCACCATGCTTAGCTCCTGGCGTAGCCTGCTCTAGTCATAAATGTGCAGACGTGCGCGTGCTGCATTGGTTACTCGCTGTTCCGTTATCCCGGCGCGCTGGTAATAATTTGTCGGCCCTTTCTTTCAACGGTGAACTGCAGCATTTTGGCTTTCGGCTGCTGTGCCTGCACTGTAACACCGCGCCCAGCGCGTGCTGCGTGTTCGGTCGCCCGTTCCGTCGGTCACGGACATGCCAATTTTGGTTGCTGCCCAGCGCGTTAGGGAAATCGCAAAGGGCGTTCGATGCCATTCCGATGCAAAGAGGTGGTTGTGGCGGTGCGTTGATGCAGGCACTGCTTTAGCATCACTGACCTTCGCAAGATAATTTCAATCGAACGTAATTACTTCCATCGTGACACAGCTCTCCCCTAAAGTTAGTTGCCACAGCGTAACGCTTCTTTTTCTTTGCTCCTGCCACGGGTAGCGAGCTCGTTGTCCTGGCTAGGTGCGTCCGGCGATGAGAATTAGCGTTATAAAGAAAAAAAGACAGGCGACGGCCTTTGCTTAGACCGCCGTTTTCGATGCGCTTTGTTCTGTAAGCGCTTCGTTAGTATTTAAATCTGAAACAAGAAAGTTGAGAGGTTCAGCCTGGCTGGTACTTGACTGAATAAGTAGCTGGAGTGCGAAACACACTAGGAAAAAAGGTGGTGCAGGGGAGGGGAAGAGTAGACGTACAAATGCTCTATAATATGTTCACAGGCGTTCCTGCATCTTCTTTCTTTATATATGTGACAATATTTTTATTTCTACGCTGACAAAGTGATGTCTTCCTTGCCGTCTCCGGTAGTCTGAAAGTGCATTGAATAGAAGTAGTCCTATGCTAACCTAACAGACAATATATTACCATTGGAAAGTGGTAATGGCATTTACTTCCAAGAAAATGGTGTAAAGCATCCTTGACGAATGCGAAGCATCGTAGAGCCTAATACAACTAGTGTACGAGATAAACGGCTTGTCACTGAAAAATAAATTAGGTATTACCGGTCAAAAAAAAGTTTTAATACGCGCCACCAAGTGACTAGAGTTGTAAGTGAAATTTAAAACTTAAAATTTAAAATTTACATTCAACTACGATTTCGAGCCGTCACCTGAGGCTACCACAGCAAGAACTGCCGGACTATTCTTTAATAAAGTTTCCTCTTCTTATTCTTCTTCGACTACGATGCCACTTGGCCCACGCGAGATGTTGTGAACGAGTCGTTCGAGTATGGTTCATTTCACAAGTTTCGCCGACTCATTTACTCGCTCGGCGCGATGTTTTTATGACTGAATCATGAGATGCAAACCACCACACGATAGTGACGAACGCCGTAATGGAGGACTCCGGATTAATTCTGACTCCCTCTTGTTCTTTACCGCGCACCAAATTTTAAATATACCTGAGCATTTTATTATTATTTCTTTGCATTTTGCACTCCATCGAAATGCAATTAAATGCAAATTTCGCCGCGGCCAGGGTCGAACCGGCGACCTCGAGCTTAGCAGCGCTACGCCATAGCCGCTGGACTACCACACCGAGTGGCAATACTATGGCTGATACATTAAATATGCAACGTTTGTTGCCTTCCCAATGATGTAATTTATGAAGATAAAGTTAGAAAAAAATCTCAGTGCCCTTCCACTCTGTGAAGGATGACCAGCGAAGGTGTGTATGTGGGACCCTTAATGGCGAATTGCACCTCCGCCGCGGGTCGGCCCGGCATTGCACTATCTTCGGGATCGGCCCACGTTTGGAGAGTGCTTAACACCTGCTTCACCTCCGGCGCGGGTGGGCCCGGCATTGCACCATCTTCGCGATTGGACCACGTACGGGGAGTGCTTAACGCCTGCTTCACCTCCGCCGCGGGTCGGCCCGGCATTGCACAATCTCCGGGATCGGTCCACGTATATAATAATAATAATAATAATAATAATAATAATGTTTATTTCCCATCAAGCAAGATGGAGGAGGCTGCAGGTAAAAGCTGCACGAACGAACGGCAGCTTGACAGGAGCCCGCAGCCCCCTCTACAAGGCGGCAGTAAAAGGGTTACAGAAAAGAACATCGAAAAACATACATAGGCACCGAAATGGACACCGGGAATGAACACAAAAATTATTCAATGAGAAAGATTAGCTACCTTATACATAGTGTTGTCGTATTGCAGCATTAGTTACTTTTAAAATATCAGTGGTAGTTTTGTTGTAATTATTCAGGAGAGTGGGCAGGGTGAAGGACAGTTTTTCTGTAGAGTAGTTAGCGCGAGGGGTTATAACATTCCATTTTTCTTTGTGCCGGGTAATGTGTATGGAAATGTTCTCTTTTAGTGATGATAAGTCGCGTAGAAACGTTCTATTATCAAATACTTCGCGTTTGAAGGCTAGTGTTAGCTTATAGTCATAAAGATTTTTGACTGGTATAATGTTTGTTTTTTGAAAAAAACTGTGTGTATGGCTGTTATATGGTAAGTCATAAAGCAGTCTGACCATTTTTTTCTGGAGGACAAAAAGTTTCTGTAAGTTAGTTTGAGTAGTTGTGCCCCAAACCAATAAACAGTAATTTAGATTAGAGTAAAAAAGCGAATTATAGAGAAGTAGTTTGACCTTGAATGGCAGGCATGTCCTTAGGCGAGATAAGGCGCCAACTACACGAGTTAACTTGGTCAAAAGAGTGTCAATGTGGTTATCCCAAAGCATATTATCGGAAAATGTTACGCCAAGGATTTTAATCTGATCAGTTATTTGTAGTGGTTCGCCCCCATACGTTAAGTTTGCTGGAGCATTGAATTGTTTCGATTTCGGCCTAAATATAACAGCTTTTGTTTTATTAACATTGATTTTTAGCTGATTTGCTATTGACCATTTTTTCAGGTGTATAAGGAGGGAGTTTGCTGCACTTACCAGTTGATAACAATCGGGAGCTGTTATAAAAATACTGGCGTCATCCGCATATAAAATATATTTTGATTTTGTACAGATATTTGTAAGGTCGTTGATGTAAATATTAAAGAGCAGTGGACCCAGAATGCTCCCTTGGGGAACACCTCTAATAATAGATTTCAAGTCAGATTGATATGATTCAATTTTTACAAACTGTTGCCGGTGACTAAGGTATGACTGAATTAGTTGCAGGAAATGTCCACGGATTCCATATATTTCAAGTTTTTTAAGTAGTGTACAGTGATGAATACAGTCGAAGGCTTTAGAGAAATCCACATAAATACCCAGTACTAACATTTGTTTTTCAAAATGTGATAAAACAAATTCTTTCTGTTCAAGTAACGCCATTTCCGTAGATTTGTTTTTGCTGAATCCAAACTGTGCAGGTGAGATTAAATTGTGTTTATCAAGGAAGCTGGACATTCGAATATGAATAACCTTCTCCAATCCCTTAGAGAATATGGGTAGTACTGAAATTGGTCGATAATTACCCATGTCATTCGCATCACCCTTTTTGAACAGTACAGTCACTTTTGCAATTTGCATTCTTTTCGGAAATAACGCACTCGATAAGCAGATGTTAAAAATGTAAGTTATATAGGGACACAGAATGTCAAGAACATATTTAATTGGGCGAATTTGCATAAATTCTGCGTCACAGCTTGGACTATTTTTAAGAGAGGAAAAAACTGACATCACCTCGGATCCGGTTACTGGACTGAGAAAAGCGCAACGTTGGTTGTGAGCAGGCATGAAGTCGATGAACTCATTGAGTACTCCACAATCAGAATAATCAAGGAAGTGATCATTAAAAGAATTGGCAAGTGCATTGCCGCTTACTTCTCTGCCATCCAATGACAATTTCCAGATACCTGGTGTCGATTTTCTAGGCCTTATAAAGGTATTAAGTTTTTGCCACAGTTGATCACTTTTGTATAGACAACTCTCGAATTCAGAGTAAAGGTAACGGGATCTGCTCGTTCTAATCTCCTTGTTTAGCTTATTTCGATATGTTTTATATTTCTTGAGAAGATTCGGATCTTTTGTTTTAACGAAGCTATGGTAAAGCGAGTTTTTGTAGTTAATTTTGCTGCGCAGTGCGGGTGTAATCCAGGGCTTACGAATATTTCTACCCAGGGGAAACGTTTTTAGCGGGAAATGTTTCTTATAAATCTCCGTTGTTTTATTAATAAACCTGTTGTATGCGTCATCAGCATTTTCTATTTCTAGAAGCTATTCAAAGTCAGACTGCAGTAATTCGTTTCTAAAACTGTCTAGACCAGCCTTCGTAATGGGTTGACAAACAACGCGCTGTAGGATTTTACGGGCTTCCATATTGTGTTTCTGTACCATGAGAATTATCGGGAGGTGATCACTAAGATCGGATGATACAACTGCCGTCGTGATGTTCGTTTTGTCAATGTTTGCTATGAAAAGGTCAAGTAATGTTTCACAGTCTTTTGTTACTCTTGTGGGTAATGTAATTGTATTCTCACACCCATTTGAGATAATGAGTGTTTCCATTGCTTTTTGCAGATTAGTATTTGCCAGCATATCAATATTAAAATCACCGCCAGAAATCACATAGTAACCATTGTTAGAAATGAAATCCAGGAATTGCTCATAAAAGTTAAAGAAATTCGGAGCATTTCCATCAGGAGTCCGATAGCAAACAGAAAATACGTGTTTGTTCACACGTGCCGAGAGTATTTCAAAGTCATTGCAAACAACGCAAAACGAATCAAGCAGTTCACAATTGACACCCGGTTTTATCAGCAACATAACACCACCACCACGGCGCGTGGCTCGGTTTAACGAAAATGACTGATAAGAGGAGAATGTGTAGTTATTTTGGCCGTCTTTACACCAAGTTTCCATCAACATGACGACATCAAACAAAAAAGAAAAGCTAGCAATAAAAGCATCAACTTCGGTTTCCTTGTTACACAGTGAACGGGTGTTTAAGTGAAGACATTTGAGGGAAGTTTTGTTATAACTTGCTACAACTGTGCTTACCTGATCAGGAAGAAAGTAAGTGCGATTAGCCATGGCAAACTTTCATACACATGACTATAACGTAATAAGAAGAATTATGTAGGAAGATCACGTGCACTGCGCACTACAATCACTGAATCACCATTGGCTTTCCGCACCAAAATTTTACCATTTCTGTGCCAGACGTACTGGTGTGCATTTTGCTTCGCCCAGTGTTTTGTTTGTTGTAGCAATTGACGGTTATGGTTTGTCAAGTTTTCTAGAATGGAAGCGCTACATTTGCTCTCCTTCAGTTTATGCCTTCTTTCAAACCACAGATCCCTCACTGCTTGCCTTGCGTATCTGACGATAATTCCGGGAATTTTATCAAGTTTGGACGGCAATCTGTGAATAGCATCAATGTATCGTCAAGCCTGGACACACCGATCACGTCGGCCACAGAGTTCACTTTGCTTAACAGATTTTCATCAGTGGATACCTGAATTCCGTGAAATTCAAGGTTTAGCCTTCTGCCTCGCCACTCAAGGTCGTTAATTTCACTTCGTAGTTTTTCATTTTCGGCTTCTGTTTTCTGTGCTTTTAGTTGAAGGGCTTCCAGTCTCTTTCGCATTTCTTTCGCGTCCTTTTCTTGAGTGACGAGTCGCTGTAGAACTTCGTCATATTTTTCTGACATCAGCTGAACTGATCTTTCTATGTTTGGCACAGTCTCTTTTAGTGGCATCAATTCATCAAGTTTTTCGTTTATGCTAACTAGGATTGACCTTATGTCGGCTGCCTCCTCATTAGCCATCTTTTCATGCAGGTTCTCTCCTTTGCGCTTCATAGTTTTGCACGTTGCGCAAATCCATTTCTGTTTCGCTGACTTTTTGTATTGTTTCTCTGTGAGCGCAGCACACGTTCCAAAATGGTATGGGTGGTCACAGTCATCACATAATACAAAACTTTCACCTGACGCGAACGTATCCTTACAGGAAAAGCAGACATCTGTGGTCATCGCACACTTTGATTGCGCGAATAAATTACTTAAAAGCACACACACAGCAGGAATATACTATGGCCACAGGAACAAAGTACTTAAAAAGAGCACACACAGCAGGAATATCAGGGTGGCAGCAGCGGCAGCAAACACATGTTTAAAACCAGCGCGAGAGGAAACACCAACCTGCGGTTACAAGAAAGACGTTTCAAGGCGTGCTCTTCGCTGCCCCCGCTGCTGCCAAGTGGTGCGGCGCACGATGATGTCCACTTTATGTAGGTTTCGATGGCCCCTGGTGGCGGTACAGTGATGCAGATTCCAGGAAATACTGTTGCCACACCCCCAACGTAGGCACGTGGATCCGCGGCAAACAGCAGCTGTGACTTGTTTGATGGGCTTATCTGCGGTTACAAGAAAGACGTTTCAAGGCGTGCTCTTCGCTGCCCCCGCTGCTGCCAAGTCATGAGACTAGGATTGACCTTATGTCGGCTGCCTCCTCATTAGCCATCTTTTCATGCAGGTTCTGGGGAGTACTTAACGCCTACTTCACCTCCGGCACGGTTCGGCCCGGCATTGCACCATCTTCGGTATCGGCCCACGTATGGGGACTACTTAACGCCTTCTTCACCTCCGCCGCGGGTCGCGTTGGCATTGAACCATCTTCGGGATAAGTCCACGTACGGGGAGTGCTTAACGCCTGCTTCACCTCCGCCGCGGGTCGGGTCGGCATTGAACCATCTTCGGGATAGGTCCACGTACAGGGAGTGCTTAACGCCTGCTTCACCTCCGCCGCGGGTCGGGTCGGCATTAAACCCCTTTGGGATAGGTCCACGTACGGGGAGTCCTTAACGCCTGTTTCACCTCTGCCGCGGGTCGGCCCGGCATTGCACCAAATTCGGGATAGGTCCACGTACAGGGAGTGCTTAACGCCTGCTTCACCTCCACCGCGGGTCGGGTCGGCATTGAACCACCTTTGGGATAAGTCCACGTACGGGGAGTGCTTAACGCCTGCTTCACCTCCGCCACGGGTCGGGTCGGCATTGAACCATCTTCGGGATAGGTCCACGTACAGGGAGTGCTTAACGCCTGCTTCACCTCCGCCGCGGGTCGGGTCGGCATTGAACCATCTTCGGGATAGGTCCACGTACGGGGAGTCCTTAACGCCTGTTTCACCTCTGCCGCGGGTCGGCCCGGCATTGCACCAAATTCGGGATAGGTCCACGTACAGGGAGTGCTTAACGCCTGCTTCACCTCCACCGCGGGTCGGGTCGGCATTGAACCACCTTTGGGATAAGTCCACGTACGGGGAGTGCTTAACGCCTGCTTCACCTCCGCCACGGGTCGGGTCGGCATTGAACCATCTTCGGGATAGGTCCACGTACAGGGAGTGCTTAACGCCTGCTTCACCTCCGCCGCGGGTCGGGTCGGCATTGAACCATCTTCGGGATAGGTCCACGTACGGGGAGTGCTTAACGCCTGTTTCACCTCTGCCGCGGGTCGGCCCGGCATTGAACCATCTTCGGGATAGGTCCACGTACAGGGAGTGCTCAACGCCTGCTTCACCTCCGCCGCTTGTCGGGTCGGCATTGAACCATCTTCGGGATAGGTCCACGTACGGGGAGTGCTTAACGCCTGTTTCACCTCCGCCACGGGTCGGCCCGGCATTGCACCATCTTCGGGATAGGTCCACGTACGGGGAGTGCTTAACGCCTGCTTCACCTCCGCCGCGGGTCGGGTCGGCATTGAACCATCTTCGGGATAGGTCCACGTACGGGGAGTGCTTAACGCCTGCTTCACCTCCGCCACGGGTCGGGTCGGCATTGAACCATCTTCGGCATAGGTCCACGTACGGGGAGTGCTTAACGCCTGCTTCACCTCCGCCACGGGTCGGGTCGGCATTGAACCATCTTCGGGATAGGCCCACGTACAGGGAGTGCTTAACACCTGCTTCACCTCCGCCGCGGGTCGGGTCGGCATTGAACCATCTTCGGGATAGGTCCACGTACGGGGAGTGCTTAACGCCTGTTTCACCTCTGCCGCGGGTCGGGTCGGCATTGAACCATCTTCGGGATAGGTCCACGTACGGGGAGTGCTTAACGCCTGCTTCACCTCCGCCACGGGTCGGGTCGGCATTGAAGCATCTTCGGGATAGGTCCACGTACAGGGAGTGCTTAACGCCTGCTTCACCTCCACCCCGGGTCGGGTCGGCATTGAACCACCTTTGGGATAGGTCCACGTACGGGGAGTGCTTAACGCCTGCTTCACCTCCGCCACGGGTCGGGTCGGCATTGCACCATCTTCGGGATAGGTCCACGTACAGGGAGTGCTTAACGCCTGCTTCACCTCCGCCGCGGGTCGGGTCGGCATTGAACCACCTTTGGGATAGGTCCACGTACGGGGAGTGCTTAACGCCTGTTTCACCTCTGCCGCGGGTCGGCCCGGCATTGAACCATCTTTGGGATAGGTCCACGTACAGGGAGTGCTCAACGCCTGCTTCACCTCCGCCGCTTGTCGGGTCGGCATTGAACCATATTCGGGATAGGTCCACGTACGGGGAGTGCTTAACGCCTGTTTCACCTCCGCCGCTTGTCGGGTCGGCATTGAACCATCTTCGGGATAGGTCCACGTACGGGGAGTGCTTAACGCCTGCTTCACCTCCGCCGCGGGTCGGGTCGGCATTGAACCATCTTCGGGATAGGTCCACGTACGGGGAGTGCTTAACGCCTGCTTCACCTCCGCCACGGGTCGGGTCGGCATTGAACCATCTTCGGGATAGGTCCACGTACGGGGAGTGCTTAACGCCTGCTTCACCTCCGCCACGGGTCGTGTCGGCATTGAATCATCTTCGGGATAGGTCCACGTACGGGGAGTGCTTAACGCCTGTTTCACCTCCGCCGCGGGTCGGCCCGGCATTGCACCATCTTCGGGATAGGTCCACGTACGGGGAGTGCTTAACGCCTGCTTCACCTCCGCCGCGGGTTGGGTCGGCATTGAGAACCACCTTCGGGATAGGTCCACGTACGGGGAGTGCTTAACGCCTGCTTCACCTCCGCCGCGGGTCGGCCCGGCATTGAAACATCTTCGGGATTGGTCCACGTACGGGGAGTGCTTAACGCCTGTTTCACCTCCGCCGCGGGTCGGGTCGGCATTGAACCATCATCGGGATAGGTCCACGTACAGGGAGTGCTTAACGCCTGCTTCACCTCCGCCACGGGTCGGGTCGGCATTGAACCATCTGCGGGATAGGTCCACGTACGGGGAGTGCTTAACGCCTGTTTCACCTCCGCCGCTTGTCGGGTCGGCATTGAACCATCTTCGGGATAGGTCCACGTACGGGGAGTGCTTAACGCCTGCTTCACCTCCGCCGCGGGTCGGGTCGGCATTGAACCATCTTCGGGATTGGTCCACGTACGGGGAGTGCTTAACGCCTGTTTCACCTCCGCCGCGAGTCGGGTCGGCATTGAACCATCTTCGGGATAGGTCCACGTACGGGGAGTGCTTAACGCCTGCTTCACGTCCGCCGCGGGTCGGGTCGGCATTGAACCATCTTCGGGATAGGTCCACGTACGGGGAGTGCTTAACGCCTGCTTCACCTCCGCCGCGGGTCGGCCCGGCATTGAACCACCTGCGGGATAGGTCCACGTACGGGGAGTGCTTAACGCCTGCTTCACCTCCGCCGCGGGTCGGCCCGGCATTGAACCATCTTCGGGATAGGTCCACGTACGGGGAGTGACGCCTGCTTCACCTCAGCCGCGGGTCGAGTCGGCACTGAACAATCTTCGGGATAGGTCCATGTACGGGGAGTGCTTAACGCCTTCTTCACCTCCGCCGCGGGTCGCGTTGGCATTGAACCATCTACGGGATAGGTCCACGTACGGGGAGTGCTTAACGCCTGCTTCACCTCCGCCACGGGTCGGGTCGGCATTGAACCATCTTCGGGATAGGTCCACGTACAGGGAGTGCTTAACGCCTGTTTCACCTCCGCCGCGGGTGGGCCCGCCATTGCACCATCTTCGGTATCGGCCCACGTATGGGGGACTACTTAACGCCTGCTTCACCTCCGCCACGGGTCGGGTCGGCAATGAACCATCTTCGGGATAGGTCCACGTACCATCATCATCATCATCATCAGCCTGTTTACGCCCACTGCAGTGCAAAGGCCTCTCCCATACTTCTCCAACAACCCCGGTCATGTACTAATTGTGGCCATATTGTCCCTGCAAACTTCTTAATCTCATCCGCCCACCTAACTTTCTGCCGCCCTCTACTACGCTTCCCTTCCCTTGGAATCCATTCGGTAACTCTTAATGTCCATTGGTTATCTTCCCTCCTCATTACGTGTCCTGCCCACGCCCATTTCTTTTTCTTGATTTCAACTAAGATATCATTAACTCGCGTTTCTTCCCTCACCCAATCTGCCCTTTTCTTATCCCTTAACGTTACACCTATCATTCTTCTTTCCATAGTTCGTTGCGTCGTCCTCAATTAAGTAGAACCCTTTTCGTAAGCCTCCAGGTTTCTGCCCCGTACGTGAGTACTGGTAAGACACAGCTGTTATAAACCTTTCTCTTGAGGGATAATGGGAATCTACCGTTCATAATCTGAGAATGCCTGCCAAAGGCACCCCAGCCCATTCTTATTCTTCTGATTATTTCAGTCTCATGATCCGGATCCGCAGTCACTACCTGTCCTAAGTAGATGTATTCTCTCACCACTTCCAGTGCCTCACTACCTATCGTAAACTGCTGTTCTCTTCCGAGACAGTTAAACATTACTTTAGTTTTCTGCAGATTAATTTTTAGACCCCCTCTTCTGCTTTGCCTCTCCACGTCAGCGAGCATGCATTGCAGATTGTCCCCTGAGTTACTAAGCAAGACAATATCATCAGCGAATCGCAAGTTACTAAGGCATTCTCCATTAATTCTTATCCCCAATTCTTCCCAATCCAGGTCTCTGAATACCTCCTGTAAACACGCTGTGAATAGCATTGGAGAGATCGTATCTCCCTGCCTGACGCCTTTCTTTATTAGGATTTTGTTGCTTTCTTTATGGAGGACTACGGTGGCTGTGGAGCCGCTATAGATATCTTTCAGTATCTTTACATACGGCTCGTCTACACCCTGATTCCGCAAAGCCTCCATGATTGCTGAGGTTTCGACTGAATCAAACGCTTTCTCGTAATCAATGAAAGCTATATATAAAGGTTTGTTATATTCTGCACATTTTTCTATCACCTGATTGATAGTGTGAATATGGTCTATTGTTGAGTAGCCTTTACGGAATCCTGCCTGGTCCTTTGCTTGACGGAAGTCCAAGGTGTTCCTTGTTCTATTTGCAATTACCTTAGTAAATACTTTGTAGGCAACGGACAGTAAGCTGATCGGTCTATAGTATTTCAAGTCTTTGGCGTCCCCTTTCTGATGGATTAGGATTATGTTAGCGTTTTCCCAAGATTCCGGTACGCTGGAAGTCATGAGGCATTGCGTATACAGGGTGGCCAGTTTCTCTAGAACAATCTGCCCACCATCCTTCAACAAATCTGCTGTTATCTGATCCTCCCCAGCTGACTTCTCCCTTCGCATAGCTCCCAAGGCTTTCTTTACTTCTTCCGGCGTTACCTGTGGGATTTCGAATTCCTCTAGAATTCTCTCTTCCATTATCGTCGTGGGTGCCACTGGTACTGTATAGATCTCTGTAGAACTCCTCAGCCACTTGAACTATCTCATCCATATTACTAATGATATTGCCAACTTTGACTCTTAACGCATACATCTGATTCTTGCCAATTCCTAGTTTCTTCTTCGCTGCTTTTAGGCTTCCTCCGTTCCTGAGAGCCTGTTCAATTCTATCCATATTATACTTCCTTATGTCAGCTGTCTTACGCTTGTTGATTAACTTCGAAAGTTCTGCCAGTTCTATTCTAGCTGTAGGGTTAGAGGCTTTCATACATTGGCGTTTCTTGATCAGATCTTTCGTCTCCTGCGATAGCTTGCTGGTATCCTGTCTAACGGATTTACCACCGACTTCTATTGCACACTCCTTCATGATGCCCATAAGACTGTCGTTCATTGCTTCAACACTAAGGCCTTCTTCCTCAGTTAAAGCCGAATACCTGTTCTGTAGCTTGATTTGGAATTCGTCTATTTTCCCTCTTACCGCTAACTAATTTATCGGCTCCTTATATACCAGTTTCTTCCGTTCCCTCCTCAGGTCTAGGCTAATTCGAGTTCTTACCATTCTATGGTCACTGCAGCGCTCCTTGCTGAGCACGTCAACATCTTGTATGATACCAGGGTTAGCGCAGAATATGAAGTCTCCTTCATTTCTAGTCTCGCCGTTCGGACTCCTCGACGTCCACTTTCGGCTATCCCGCTTGCGGAAGAAGGTATTCATTATCCGCATATTATTCTGTTCCGCAAACTCTACTAATAACTCTCCCCTGTTATTCCTAGTTCCTATGCCATATTCCCCCACTGCCTTGTCTCCAGCTTGCTTCTTGCCTACCTTGGCATTGAAGTCGCCCATCATTATAGTGTATTTTATTTTGACTTTACCCATCGCCGATTCCACTCTTCATAGAAGCTTTCGACTTCCTGGTCATCATGACTGGATGTAGGGCCGTAGACCTGTACTACCTTCATGTTGTACCTCTTATTGAGTTTCAAAAGAAGACCTGCCACCCTCTCGCTAATGCTATAGAATTACTGTATGTTACTGTATATTCTTATTAATCAGGAATCCGACTCCTAGTTCGCGTCTCTCCGCTAAGCCCCGGTAGCACAGGACGTTCCTTTTGGTCCTTCTTTTGGCCCCCTAACTTCACTGAGCCCTATTATATCCCATTTACTGCCCTCTAATTCCTCCAATAGCACTGCTAGACTCGCCTCACTAGATAACGTTCTAGCGTTAAACGTTGCCAGGATCATATTCCAATGGCGGCCTGTCCGGAGCCAGGGATTCTTAGCACCCTCTGCTGTGGTTTTGTAGGTTGTGGCCAAGTACTGCACCAGGGTGGCCAATCCTGTTCTGGTGAGGGAGTGCGTTACCGGTTCAGGTCACCGGAATCAGGCCACACTCCAAGCTTGTTTATGCAATTTTATCAACACGCGGATTTTTTTTAATCCGGTGGAAAATTGCGCGGCACCGGGATTCGACCCACGGATCTCTTGCACGCGAGGCGGGTGTTCTACCTCTACGCCACCGCTTCACCCTACGCCACCGCTGCACCTGAATCAAACGCTCGATCCTGGTGCAGCGGCAGATCTGTTCACGTTCTAATAAAACAGGCTCCATCGTTTCCCTAGCTTTACCGCAGCAAATACATGCTTCTTCTTTCTCCTTGTACCTCGCTTTATAATTGTGTGTTCTTGGACCATCTTGATCTCGCTTCGAAAATTAATGAGTTTCTCTTTGAGTTATCATCAATTGTTTCTTTCCTGATTTCATTTTTTCCTCTTAAGTAGTTACTCATGACAGGTTTCTTTTCCGTACTGCCGCCACCCAGGAGATTATTTCAGCCTCTCTGACTTTGTTGCTGTGTTGCTCACACTAGAGGCCGCATAGTTGCTGGTAAGCTTCCTAGTTATTTTTCTCCACTGCGAATCAATGTTCTTCCTGTACAGATACCTGAACACTCTGCCAGCCCATTTACTTCCTTCCACATTCCTCAGTCGTTCTTCATAATCAATTCCATTGTGAGCACCCTTCACTTCAAAACTTGTTCTGCCCATATCACCCTCCACAGGTTCATTTGTAGTCTTCCCGTGAGCGCCCAATGCGAGGCGTCCCACTGATCTTTGGTTCCCATAGAGTCCTGATTGTACTTCTGGTTTAAAGCAAACAACCGCATTTCCAATAGTAAGTCCTGCAACCATTACACCTTTCCACACACCTCGGAACACATCGTACCTATTGTATTCTCATAGCGCTTTCGTTTCATGATGGCTGCGGTTCCTGCGTTTCCGTATATATATATATATATATATATATATATATATATATATATATATATATATATATATATATATATATATTGCCTTCGTTTATCCATATACCAGGGTATTTATATTCTCTTACCCGAGGTATTTCCTGGCCCTGTATCGCCACTGTCTGTTCACTGTGTTCATTGAATACCATGACTCCTGATTTTCTAACACTCAATTTCAAGCCCAAATTTTTGCCTTGCTGTCCACAGATATTAGCCAGACGTTGCAAATCACTTTCCTTGTTAGCTAGCAACACAATGTCGTCCGCATACAATAAACCTGGAAGCTGCTGCTACTCTACTACTGTACTCGCCTGTTTGTATGAGAGATAATATTTCCTTCTAGCGCCCTCTCCATCCTCACCATGTACATCATAAACAGCAGTGGGGATAAAGGGCACCCTGCCTCAGTTCCTTGTTGATATTAGCGTTCTCCTCTCTCCTCGTCCCTTCCCATTCAACGCAAACGGTATGTTCTAGGTAAATCTCTATCAAAAGCTGTAGACAATAGTCGCCTAAGCCTTCCCCTTGGAGAACATCCGACAAAATGTTGCGGTCAACGATGTCATACGCTTCTGTAATGTCTAAAAAAACACATATAACGGTCTCCTTTCTACCCTGGATATTTCCATACACGGAGTAAGGACAAATAAATTATCATCCAGACGTCTTCATGTTCTGAAGCCATGCTGAAGTACTTCCAAAATGACATCATTCTCTGCCCACGTTTGCAGCTTTAAGTCTATTGCTTGCGTCGGTAACCTGTACATTACCGATGTAATGGTCAATGGTCTATACGAGTGAATTCTCTTTCTCTCCTTACCTTTATAAATTGATTCATTCTACTTTGTCGCCAACTGTCTGGTATTCGCTTATCTTTCACAGACTTTTTTACTGCCTTCAACAGAGCTTCCTTACTTTTTGGTGCTAGTTCATTAATCATGCAGCTCAACGGGAACCCCGTCTAGAGCTGCGGATAGACAGGAGCGCCCTTCGCAGTGCCGCCATCGTTAGCGCAAAAGGCTGATGCCACAAGAAAACTGCGTCGCGGCACGTAAGCGTTAACAGAAGGCCGGAGATAACAGCTCGCCAAGAATTACCAGCGCACGTGCAGTGAACGGATGGCGGCCGCGACGCCAGCAGACTCCTGTGTCTTGGCCTTCGACTACCAACAGATTTATTGAATCTGATCTCCGACGCTGTAAACGCGGCCTCGAAGTGCACGCACAAAAACAAAAAAACGCTAATAAGGTTTCACAGTCCCTGTTTACTATCCGCATACGCCACAATGAGTCAAGGGCTGTGGCGGAAAGCTTTATGCATCGAGATTTCACGGCAGTTTTGGTCGCGAAACTGACTTGCGGCACTCCATATTTGCGCTTCTCATAATAAGCCTACGAATGAGCTTAGGAACATAAGGCACTATCACGTAGAACAACTATTGGGATACTTATAGCGATAATTATAATCTTTGTTGTTCTAGTTATACTAAATCCTTTCGTTGCTCTTATAAATGTAGTCACTGCTCCGATTGTAGTTGACGCTGTTCTTTTGCGCTCATTGTGCTCTTCCAACGCCTAGTACTTTTCAACCCCAGGAATTTGTTCTAGGCCTACTTATTGATTTAATGGAATTTCACCCAGACATTTCGTTACAATAACCGTGAGGTTCTCATTGGTACGTAAGAGAGAGAGAAGAATGGAAAGGCCGGATGGTTAACCAGGCGCTCGTCAGGTTTACTACGTTGCACTGGAGGAGCCATGTCTGAAGAGTACGGTGAATGTGTGCAAGGGGAACCGTATTGTTTCCGGCGAGAAACTTGCGCATGCGGGAGTGCTCTGTCACAGGGTGCATCGTCGTCGTGCAGCTTACAGCTCCTCGTGCGCCCCAGATCGGGCCATTTTCGCCGCGCGTCGTCCCTCAGGATCCCCGAAATTTGGCACTATATATAAGACTCGCTGTTTACTTTTTGGTCATTCGGGGCCAAGTCCTGATGCACAATACAGCGAATGTCGACAAAGACGACGATCATGCGCTTGTGCAAGCTGCGGACATGACCAGCCTTTTTACGTTCGTGGAGATTTTGAGTTTTTCCTTTGCGACGACCGTTGCTTCGTCTCAAGGTCGTACCCGCAAAACTATGTTTCGACCCACGTGATGATCCCCGGCGTGAAAGACGGACCATCGTTTAGGTTTCGGTCCCGCCTACATCGCTGTTTCCACGCCCCCTCCCCCCCCCCCAAAAAAAAAATAAACGAGCTCAATGGTCGCCGTTTTGGCACGATTGCTGAAATCCAAAATGAATCGCTGAAAGTCCCTACCTCGTACAGGAAAGAATACTTCTAGTAAATAGTTGGAAAGTGGCACGAACACTGAAAGCGCTGTATTGCTGCGCAATTAAGGGGCCTATTTCGAAAGCGACAGTGTTGGAATGTGCATACATAAATTACTGTCTTCAAAACATTTTAATACCGCCTGCTACACTCGTAGGCCTTAGGACTCGTGATCGGCACCGCTTCGAGTTCAATTAATTAAACCTGCTATTGCAGAGCTCTCTCTCTCTCTCTCAAATGCGACCACTTCCGCTCAGATTGACAAACGTGCTGGCAACTCTCTGCGTGTGGCTTAATTTAGTTCCGATTGCGTGACTCGTGGCGCCACAGCGGTGCAACATGCGCACGCGACACGTGACGGATCGAGTAATGGCCTCTCCGCTTTACACAACGATGCCTAACTAAAGCGCTCGGACACCGTAATGGCAAATATGTAAGCGACATTATTGTTACTTGTTCATGCAGGGCGCTTCAGGTAACTTCAACGAAGGATTTTAAGAAACGTGGTTAGCCGCAGCTGAATGAAATCAACGACACATGCTTTGCCGTCATGTGGCCCTTCTTAGAGTAGTTTCTTATTTTCCACCTAATTAGTCAATTCACTAAAGATAAATTATGCAAAATCTTTACTATTGACTTTAGGGCCAAGTGCGTTTCTTTGGTCGTTTCTAAATCTCCTCTACAACGCAATCCAATTTTTTGTGGCAACGCACCTGGCTGCGTCGAGACTCCCTTCGGCGTTTAAAGAAGAGCCGCGAAATATGAAATAAAACCGGGTGACTACGTTCATGCGCTATCGTATTGCAGTCTTCTATATTCGCCGAATATAAACCTAACAGCTTTCCTATATTGACTTTGTTAAGGTGCATAATGTCTTTTTTCGTGTACCGGTCTCATACTGGTGAAACGTATCCGAGTAAAGACGTGCACAAGTATGATAAGCAAATTTCTTGATGTGTGTGCCTGTGCAGTTTTTAGTTTTCTTCGTAAAACCCATAGACTTCGCAACGCAGCTGTACAAATATTAGTAATATGTGCTGACCATTTTAACTTTCCAAGTGTTACACCTAAATAATTATATTTCTCAACTTCCAAAATAACACTGCCGTGAAGAAAAGAAAGCAAATAGGGATATTTTTTTTCTAGTTATTCGTAAGAGGACAGTTTTTTCAGTGTTCAGTTACATTCCCCATTACAGACACCACTCATCAATGGCAAAAATTGCTTTTTGTGCATACCCGGCATCATGTTCTGGTGAAATTTGCTTGAACACCACACAGTTGACCGCGAATAACATAACAGATACATTGTCAGGAGCAACTGCAACTAACTCATCCACATAAATTAGGAACAGTAGCGCACCAAGCGCACTTCCTCGCGGAACTAAAGGGTGAAAACTGACCACAATTGAAGGGGTCTTATTAATTTCTACGTATTGACGGCGGCCTTTAAAGAGAAAGACAACCAATTTTCCTCCTACCTCGTACCCATTTCTTTAGTGCAATGGTAAGCTTACCGATGAGAGTAGTGTCTAATCATGAAGTGGCAACAGGAGAAACACAATGCAACGATTTTCATCATATTTTGTTTATCTGAATCAGGATGAAGTAGTTCCCTGGAAGCATGCTGGAAACAGTGATAGGTGAGCGCGGCAGCGACTATACGACGGCATTAGTGGGAAGCAGACAACAAGTGCGGCCGTAGCTGGCAGAAAGTATTATGTTTATCAAGCCAATGTTCCTGCAATCCACGTTTTACGAAGTGTCAAATTATTTCTCCGATAATAGCTACTTGATTTCGTGGTTTCCTGTCCAAGTTATGTGGTCATTATAACCAGTCAAGAGCGCTTTTAGCCAAGCCCAGTTAAGTTCTCGAAAGCGGAACGACGCTTTTACACGTGATACGCAAATCAGTGTCTTCCCGTATAGCCACACGTATGCTAATATTGTAATGCTGGCGTCTATTTACGGCACAACTAGTCGATGCCATTTTTGTACTCGCAGGGAGATCACACGCACCTCTGGATACTTACTCGCAAACTCACTCGCGTACAAACGCCGTGGCGTTTGTACCATTGAGATCAATGCAGAAAGCTGGGCTAGTTGGTGTGTCATCATTAATCAAAAGACTAGCGCATAAAACAGGGACACAGACAGAGAAGACGTCCTGTCGTCTTCTCTGTCTTTGTCCCTGTTTTATGCCCTAGTCTTTTGATTAATGCTACCACTGAGCATTACGTCACGCAGCCAGCACGGCAAGCGAACGCTCCGTGAAGCCACAGTGCTGGCTCAACACGTGACCTCTTGCGTTAAGATCACGGAGTAAGAACCGAGATTTGCTGAGACGTTTGGTACCCAGCAGCTATGCCAGTAGTTTTTATTCGGTGTTAGGGTTGGCGTTTGACACCACGTGGCGAAAGGAATTTCATCCGATCATCTTCGTCGAAATGAGGTGTGACTTCTCCTGCGATGGTTGGCATCCCACACCTCGTGCACAAAGAACTTTCTCTCACCCGACCTTCTTCCACCAGGCCTCGTCGAAATGAAGCTTGACTTCCTCATTCGCCATGACCGTTTCGAGTGTCCACCTGTCTGCCGGAAGCCCCGCAGCGTACAGGCCTCTTTTGTGTGTGTGTGTGTGTGTGTGTGTGTGTGTGTGTGTGTGTGTGTGTGTGTGCGTGTGCGTGTGCGTGTGCGTGTGTGTGTGTGCGTGTGCGTGCGTGCGCGTGCGTGCGTGTGTGTGTGCATGCGTGTGTGTGTGCGCGTGCGTGCGCGAGTTTAGAGAGGCCCTTTCCTCGATTTGGACTTAGCAGAGAACTTCCACGAACCCGCAGCGCGCAGAAGAGGCGGACAGGCGTCTACAATTCCAGGAGGCAGGACGACTTCTTCCTTTCAGCAGGCTCAGTATAACCAGAAAAGGAGGGGCCCTCCTTCTGTGCCGGTCACGTGACATCGACGGAAGCAAGATCCCGCCCACGATTGTAGAGAGTCTATTTAAGGGGCTCTGAAATGTACTATTAATCACTTCATGCTCTTCTCATTTTCTTTCATCTACCTTTGAACAAACCGTGCAAGTTTCGCACTAGAAATCGTCTCGCCCTTGCTTGGTCACCATGGTCTACCGGATGCCTGCAGCCCGCCGAAAACGCCACGCTACCCAATAAGTAACGTCGGTCGAGCTTAGATAGGCAGGCGCCGCTACTTCTTGGCAGCAGTACGATCCGCTACCCTGGAGTACGCAACAAACTGACTGGCAACGATTGGGATACGGAAACCTGGAGACACCAACTTGGACGACAACTACGAGATCGTAGCAGCTTCGCCCTGGCGACAACGTTCGGAAGGAAGGTGTCTGGATTCATGACTGTAAATGGTGAGTGCACGGCTTTTCTTCACTGAGATATCACTTGGCTTTTACGTATTTTTTTTTGAAAGTACAGTGCAGTGATTTTTCTTGAGCCATCGACGGAAGTTTGAGTACGTCAAGGTTGTTATAGAGAGAAGAGTTAGCAGCACTAAGGGCAGCCATGAACTTGAAGGCACTAAAGAAGCCGGAATTGTTGAGCTTGGCCAAAGAAATGGGCCCCTAATTGCCGAATCAAAGAGAAAGCAGGAGATCATAGAGGCGATAGAAGCGAGGGAGTAAAGGAACCACCCGAACTGAGTGCAGAAAGGCAGAAGGAAAAAACTTTCGAGGCCAAGAAACAAGTAGTTTGCTACAACTGCCAGCAAACGGGACATATCTCCGTGGGATGCAAAAATCCCAAACTAATGTTGATGTCACTAACTAGTAACGAGGAAAATCTGAAATTGCTAGAACCGTACATTCGAGACCTCGTGGTAAACGGCAAACCGTGTAGGGTGCTTCGTGACTCGGCAGCCACAATGGACGTAGTGCACCCGTCGTACGTAGAGGAAGGCCAGTTCACGGGAGAATGTGCTTGGATAAGGCAAGCCGTGGAAACCTCCAGTGTTTGTCTCCCTGTGGCCAAGATTCGTATCTAACGCCCTTTTGGAGTCTTGGACACTGAAGCTGCCGTCTCGGCACATCTCCCGCCTCAGTACCCATATTTGTTTTCTAACAAATCAGAGGATTTGCTGCGACGCCGGGGAATCGGGTTTAGTGAAGGGATAATGCAAGCCTTAACTCGTTCCAAGGCAAGGGAGCTCGCGGCCAAGGCAGTATACGAATGTCCAGTGGTGGAGGAAACCGGTTTGACGGAGGATTCATCAACCAGCACCAAACAGGACAGCCCTATAGGGGATCATGCGGAAAGCTAACGAAGAGGTCAGGAAAGCAGCAGAGCCTGAAATGTCTCGCGAGGCAGAATACAGAAAGTTATTGAACGTAAGCCCTGCCACAATGATCGCTGAGCAGGAAATGCGTAAGGCACAAAGCAATGCTGAGCATTACTATGACAAGACGGCTCGCACGCGACGCTTTCAAGTTGGGGAAAAGGTAATGATCCTGAAACCCTCGTCGAATAACCAACCTGAGGAAATGTCTGTCGACTTTCCAGAGTTAACAGCAGTGATGGAGGCAAAAGACATCCACGAGACCATCGACAAGCTAGTCGAACAGGCGGAATTGAATCCCAATCAAAGGGCCGAACTGAGGGAACTCGTGTTTGATTTTAAAGAAGTATTTTCACACACACCGGGCAGGACCACTACGATCGTTCACGATATCGAGTTAACCTCGTCGGACCCAGTTCGTTCGAAAGATGGCGTTTCGCCTCGTCAACGTGAAGTCATGACCGCTGAAATAAACAAGATGTTAGAGCTAGGTGTAATCGAGCCAGGAGAGAGTGATTATACATCGCCTCTTATCTTAGTTGAGGTCCCAGAAAACTATACTGTCCAGCCTGCCACGACATCTACCGACCAACGCTGTCTGCTCGTGAAACCATCCACGTACAGCGCCTGAAACCGTATTACGACCCTCTGATACTACATTCGGCATGAGTTACTAGGACGGCTCTGTTTTAACGCGATAGCGTTAAGGAGCTCGTGTCGCAGAAAAGCCGGTGTCGTCGGCGTCGGTGTCCGCGGCGTTGGCCGTGAGCGATAAATCACGGCAGGCACTTCATAAATAAAAAGCAACTTCCAAGATGGGCTGGGAATCGAACCAGGGTCTCCGGAGTGTGAGACGGAGACGTTACCACTGAGCCACGAGTTCGATGCTTCAAAGCGGTACAAAAGCGCCTCTAGTGAACGCGGTGTTGCCTTAGAAACGAGCTGTTTCTAAGGCTCAGGCGTGCGTCGCTTGCTCAGGCGCACATTTTGTTGTCGCGCCGAACGCTGTGTTGCTCGACGCTCACCGCGTCCGATGCGGGGCGCGTAGTCGCTGCGCCGTAGCCCATTGTCTTACACCCCTTGGCGGGTCGACGGGAACGCTGTCGCGTTCCACTCTTGAAGGCGAAGCTTAAGCGTCCTCCAATTTTTCCGATGGGGGAATGATTGTAATAAAGAGGAATGCTCCGCGCAGCAGCCACATCGCCAGTCTCGGGGGAGGCACGAGCTCGAGATTGAGCGAGTAAGTTAGTAAAGACTTTATTTGAAAACAAGGTATTGACGGATGACCTTGTTTTTAGGCAGCCACAAGCCCCTGGGCCCGGGCGGCTTCTTCAGCTCTTTTGATGGCCTTGGCCTGCAGGTCAGGGTCAGAGCTGAGCAACACGGCCTCCTACTGCTCAGTACTACTTATTTTGTGATTTGTGTGATTTTCCGCTGGGCACGACCACATAATATGGAACAGATCCGCTTTTTTCTTACGATGGCTACATGTATTAGGGTATTGGCCCGGGTAGTCGTAGTGATAGGCTACGAGGCTGGGGTAGGTGTTCGTCTTAAGTCGTCTCCAAGCTACTTCTTGTCGCTTCTTAAGCGATTTGTGTGCTGGCGGGTACACTGACCTGGCTAACCGGTAGTGCTGAGTTATTTCCTGGTAACTGACCAGGCGATCCCCTTCTGATCCTAGCCTGAGCCGTCCGGGTGCTCCGTTGGCGAGTCCTCGAGCGGCGGTGTGGGCGGCATAGTTTCCAGGTAGGGAGGAGTGTGCTGGTGCCCAAATGATCTGGATTGGTCGTGGGTGTTGGTTGATGTCTAGTATGTGTTTTACGGGAGCCGAGACCCGACTTTCGCAAAATTGCGTACTGCTGCTCTGGAATCGCTAATAATGTAATGTAATGTAATAGTATGTGGCGAATCAACGTCGTTGCCGCCTCCAACGTCACCATCGCCAGCTACGTCGCTGTCCCCTTCGGTTGTGGTTGTGCACCCCAAGGATCCCGGAACTTTCTGCTGGCGCCGACGTTGATGAGTGGGTGGCTATGTACTAACGCGTGGGCGGAATCACCAGATAGGACCCTGCGCTTAGGCTAGCTAACCTGCTGTTCTACCCAAGAGGCATAGCATGGTTCGAAAACAATGAAGTGGAGCTGATCAGCTGGGACCAATGCAAAGAGTAGTTAACAGAGTTGTTTGGCAGACCAGCCGGCCCTAGAATTGCTCCAAAGCAGGAACTGGCCTCCCGCGCCCAATCCCCCACGGAGTCCTACTTTTCGTACACCCAGGACGTGCTGGCGCTTTGTTGTAAAGCCGATCACGACATGACAGAAGCTGAGAAGGTAGGGCATGTGCTTCAGAGAATTGCTGACGACGCCTATAATTTGTGCAAAAGCTCCTCTACAGTTGATGCTATCATCAAAAGTGCCGACAGTTCGAGCAGGCCAAAAGCCAACGCATCCTGCAACCATTCGCCAGACTTTCCAATACTGCCGCAACGTCGATGTGTGAACATGAGCCCGCACAGAAGCAAGCGTCGCCATCAGAGGATGTGCTGCGAAACGTTCAGCGTGAACCGGACGAAATGGCGCCCGCAGCTTTCTGTTCGCGTAGCCCTAATGCTACCCCTTTTTCACTTCCCCTCGTACAAGCCATCGTTCGCCAGGAACTTGAAAACATTGGCTTACATTCTGTGTGCTGTCGCCAATACCATAGCTAACGAACGCCCTTCTACTATTTTCTCTCCACCCCGACGCTTCTCTCCGCGTTAAAACAACCCGATTGATTGGAGAACTGCGGGCGACCAGCCGATATGTTTCACCTGTCGCCGCATTGGTCATGTCGCCCGATACTGTCCCAACTCGTGGCCCTCAACACCTCGCACACCGACCAACCTGAGCCATTTTAATGCCCGCAATGTTTCGCCAACCGCCGAGTCTAACAGCGCCCACAACTCTGCTAGGTACACGTGGTACATTCGCTCACCATCACCGCGCGGACACCAGTCTCGTTCGCCACAAACACGTCGTCCATCTTCCCATTCGTTGCAGTCACGTCGCCTTTCGTCCCCTGTGGCGTTTGGCCGCACCCTTTCGGAAAACTAAGAAATGCAGCCCTCAGAGGTGGTGCTGCACTGCCTACTACCACAGCAAATCCTCTGTCTGTGCCCACACAGACAAGTGTCATTGGCGTTAAAATAGACGGCGTACCTGTCCAAGCACTCGTCGACACTGGAGCCCACGTATCTGTGACGAGTGCTAGCCTACGTGGAGGTTTAAAGATGGTCGTCACCCCAGCACCTGCCTGAGTGCTTCGTGTGGCCGACGGCGGCATGCTGGTTGTTCTTGGAATGTGTACTGCCCGTTCAAGTATAGCCGGCTGCCCTACTTCTGTTCTCTTTGCTGTGATCGACAACAGCCCTCACCAATTTATCCTTGGATTGGACTTTTTATCCAATCATTCCGCTCTCATCGACTGCACAACCAGCGTTCTTCAGTTGGAACAGCCTCAACTCGCCGATGCACCGAGCGCCGCCCCACCGCACTTGTGCTCGCTTTACGATGTGCGTCTGTCACCCGAGGCAGTTACTTACGTCACTTTGACCGCCCAGCCACAGGTTCCTTACGGTGAATATGTGCTTCGCCCTGTCAACGTGCTTTTGAACCGGAATGTTGCTGTTCCGCATACGTTGGTCACGGTTACTAACAATGACATCATTCTACCGCTTCTGAATTTCAGCCTATGCCCTCAAGTGATTTCGGCCGACATGTTCTTGGCCAGCGTTTCTAGTGGTTCCGAATCTGATGCCGAGAGTGGCTTATTAGCGCCAATTGCAGCTCACAGCTCTGGTTGCTGAACGGATGACTTCGCGAAAATGATTGCACCCGACCTCACCTCTGCACAGGCCACGGACATACATCCCCTGCTTGAATCGTACAGTGACATCTTTGATTTCGGCTACAGGCCTTTAGGCCGAACATCTGTCGTTCAACACCGTATAAACACTGGAGACACAAATCCTATTTTTCGGCGTCCCTATCGGGTATCGCATGCTGAACGTCGAGTCATCCAATCAGAAGTGGACAAAACGCTTCGCAAAGGGGTCATCGAGCCGTCAGCCCGTCCTTGGGCTTCGCCTGCCATCCTTGTGAAAAAGAAAGATTGTACCCGGCGTTTTTGCATCGATTATGGCCACTTAAACAAGATCACGCGCAAAGACATCCACCCACTACCACACATTGATGACGCCGTGGACTGCTTGCACGGCGCTAAATACTTCTTGTCCATTGATCTTCAATCCAGCTACTTGCAGATATCAGTTGATGAAATGGACCACGAGAAGACTGCCTTCATCATACCTGATGGTTTATATCAGTTCAAATTCATGCCCTTTGGCCTATGCAATGCTCCTGCAACATTTGAACGCATGATGGACTTTCTTCTGCGAGGCAACGAATGGACCACCTTTCTTTGTTATCTTGACGGCGTTTTTGTTCTTTCTCCCCCATATTCAGCAGCCACCTTACTCATCTCATCATCATCATCATCATCAGCCTGGTTACGCCCACTGCAGGGCAAAGGCCTCTCCCATACTTCTCCAACAACCCCGGTCATGTACTGGGGTCCACCTTACTCAACTCGCTGCAATTCTTGCGGTCTTCCGAAAAGCCGGCCTCCAACTGAACTCCACAAAATGTCAGTTCGGGCGCCGTCAGATTACCGTGTTGGGACACCTCGTCAACACATTTGGTGTACAACCAGCAGATCCAGAAAAAGTTCGTACCATTCACAGTTTCCCTGTGCCACATTCTGCTTCTGACGTGCACTGCTTCGTCGGTCTGTGTTCTTACTTTCGCTCTTTCGTCAAAAACTTCGGTGACGTTGCTTGGCCTTTTACAGATCTAAAGAACGCACCATTCTTATGGAACTGTGAGCAAGCTCACGCGTTCGCCGCTCTCATTGGGTTTCTGACCACCCCTCTTATACTTGCCCACTTTGATCCACCTGCACTGACGAAGTTCACACTGACGCAACCAGCCACGGCATCGGCGCTGTTCTCGCCCAACAGCAGAATGGTACTGAATGCGTGATAGCTCATGCCAGCCACCTGTTGTCAGCTCCCGAGAAAAATTACTCCATCACCGAGCGGGAGTGCTTAGCTTTAGTTTGGGCTGTCGCCAAGTTCCGGCCATATTTGTACGGCAACATGTTTTCGATCGTTACAGACCACCATGCCCTCTGCTGGCTGTCTTCCCTCCGGGACCCCACGGGACGACTTGGTTGCTGGCCTTTGCGGCTCCAGGAATTTTCATTTATTGTCAACTATAAGTCTGAACATCTGCACAAGGACGCTGACTGCCTCTCTCATCACCCCGTGGATCCTCCCGATCCTGCTGCGCATGATCCGGTGACCTGCGTGATGGCTTTGACTGACATGACCGACATGCACACGGGACAATGCGACGCATCCTTACACTCAATCATCGCCGGAGTGCAATCTGGCAACACCGACGGCACGTGCCGCATGTTCGTGCTGCACGACAGCATCCTCTACCGCCGCAATATCAACCCTGACGGCCCTGAGTTGCTCCTTGTCCTTCCTCATCATCTGCGATCCGTCGTTCTCGAACAACTTCACGATGCACCTTGCAGTTTTGTACACAGACGACCGTGTACGATGCCGGTTCTTCTGGTTGGGTCTCTACCGCTTTGTGCGTCGTTATGTCGCAACTTGCGAATTGTGTCAGCGCTTGAAGAAACCTCCCCTGGCACCTGTCGGGACGACTCCATCCTATTGAAGTTCCCTCTGAACCGTTCTTTCTCGTAGGCCTTGACCTGCTTGGCCTTTTCCGACAACTAGAGGGAATAAGCGGATCGCCGTCGCTACTGATCATGAGACACGCTATGCGATAACAAAGGCATTGCAGACTAGTTGTGCAACTGACATCGCCCATTTTCTCCTTCACGACGTCGTTCCCCAGTACAATGCACCACGACAGTTACTTACAGACCGCGGCCGCTCGTTCTTGTCTCGAGTTGTGGACGACCTCCTCCACTCTTGTGTCACTGAGCACAAGCTGTCCACCGCCTACCACCCACAAACGGTCTTACAGAATGTCTCAACCAAACACCAACAGAGATGCTGTTGATGAACGTTTCCAACAATTACCGCGACTGGGATGCAACGATGGCCTACGTGACATTCGCATGTAACTCATTGCGACATGACAGCGCAGGATATTCACCCTTTTTTTCTTCTGTATGGTCGCTACTCCACACTGCCGTTTGACACCATGCTACCTTCTGTGTCACGCGTTGCCACCGAGTATGCTTGTGAAGTCATTAATCACGCTCAGATGGCACGTCAAGTCGCCAGATCTCGTTTATTAGCCCTGCAGCATCTGCAAAAAGAGCGTTACGACCGGTTCCATCGCGATGTTCAGTTCGGCCCAGGTGCTTGGGTGCTCTTTTGGTCACCATGTCGTCAGGTCGGCCTCTCCCAGAAGCTTCTCTCTCGCTGCACAGGGCCTTATGGAGTCCTACGTCAAGTTAATGTCAATTACGAGATCGCGCCGTTACAGTTCCACCCATCCTGAAGTGCGCCGTCTATTGACGTCGTACACGTGTCACGGCTGAAACCATACTTCGCTCACAGTTCTTCGCTTACCATGCGCCGCGACGGCGCTTCAGCACCCGGGGGTCCTGTTACGGAAGGATGACACAAGAGAGCAAGAAGATCGCGAGATGCTGGCTGCTGTGCATTGTTGCTGGTCAGCCATCTTAACTGCATTGACTCTGCTTGTATATACATTGTAAATACAGTCTGTCTATACTCCCAACATCCCCATAACATATGTACAGCATGCAGTTGCATATAGTGAAACAATGGGTAATTCATTGAAGTTTAAGTGAATTTCCTGTATATTCATGCACTTAAGCTTCTCAAGTTTAGTGTCACAAGTTTGTTGGACCTGTTGGAGCCGATAAATCTCAAGAGTCCAACTGGAAGTCCCAATGTTTTACTAGACTAAGCTATTGCTGGTTAACGAGCAAATAGACCATTGGTTCTCCCTTTAAAAACTTATTATTCCATTAGTTGTCAATAACCAATCTGTCTACTGGAATTTTCACTAAGGAAGCGGCCACGAGATCCACAACAGCACCACAACAGTGACAGAGCTTGGCCGCGTGTGTATAATTCACAGCAACCGAGACTGACTGTAGACTAGCTGTAGACCACACACACCTCACATAGTACTTCTAAGACTAGTGGTCAAGGTGAAGACGAAAGAGAAATGCAGAAACACAGCACTGACTTACAGTCAAATTGAAAGGTCTAATTTACAAGCAGTGGTGCTTTTCCATCGCGAGTGGATTGGCCAAGCATTAAAAAAAATGTGACTGGCGCCAGGTAGAGCCTAGTATTATTTTTGCAGCAGGGCAATTGTGTAACACCAAGGATGGCAAGAATGCTTACCATAATGCTGCAATATCAAGGCGAACACCATCTTCACATTAGCAGATGTAACATTTCTTATGCATACATATTGAATTGCTTCAATAAAACGTGCTTGCAATACTGACACTCTCAAATACTCCCGTTTTTTTCCCCATTGCAGTGAGCGATTCAAAATCGCTTTGATTCATCAATACAAAATACAAGTCACAGATAGTATTCAATAAAACGACACAAGCATTAACTACAAAGCAAGCGCAAAATACAATTAGCAATACTTCAGTCATTTTTTCAATTATTCTTGCGAGCTTTCATACATTGGTACAGTGAAAAGGTCGATCTATTTATATTATATCAAGGTGGTGATATTTTGATCAACATTTCCAGAGTAACTGTCGGTGTAAAGGTCAAGTGGGTCAAGGGCCAAGGTCAAGTATAGTTCAACCCTTTAGTTTGAAGTGCAAAAAGGAGAAAGAAAAAAGAATACAAAACAATTCCGAATCGCATTTATTTTTAAAACGGCACTGCTCATGCATCATCGGAGCTGCAGCCTCATTCAAATTTGCAGAAGCGTCGTCAGAAGATGACCATTTGTAGCTGGACGCGTCCGACAGTGCACCGCCATATAGAAGTACCAATGACGTTTTACACAAGTTGCGCACCAACAATTCTCCTTTTTGTGCCTGCTAATCATACATTCTTCAGAAGTGAATACTGGGGTTTTACATGCCAACTCTTCCTTTTTCTTATTTTAGAAAATTCAGAAAGACAAAATTTGCATTTTTTTCTATTTTTTTGTACCAACCAACATGGCACATGAGTGACCATGTTGCTTTTCCTCTTGCCTAAGTAGACATTAATCTTGAATGCAGCTAAAACCGCTCTGCGTGCTGCTAGTCATCGCTCACTAGATAAAAAATAAATAGCACAGTAAGCTGATTGCAAAAGGGCACACAGGTAGGCAAAATGACAAAAAAAAATGACTGCAATCACGTTTGGATATAGATAAGGCTTTGACTGTGAGTTCACCAACATGGGTTGCTATTCTGGACATTCTCAAGTTCTGCCATGATTATCAAATTTGCCATTGCAGTGGCAGCAGTTTGGGCCAACCAGAGAGGCCGTAGCAGCCCTCTGGGCCTCTCTGACTGGCTCAAAATATTGCATTACCGAACTCGACAGTACGGTGTAATTTACCAATGTCCGGGGGTGCTGTTTTTGACATTGTCAAATTAACCATATTGCTGAATTCGGTAATGGTGGCATTTTGAGCCAATTAGGGGCCACAGCAGCGTTCTGTGAAGCTTAGAACGACAGACAGCTGAGCTAGTTGGTAAGGATTCATAATGCAAAGAAGAAGTAAGGCCTGCAGACACGGACACAAGAGAATCCTGCTTCTTTAATTGAGATATGTATAACCTGCACTAGAACCGGCGTTCGTATTGTCCACTTCTTTTCTTTTGTGTTCATGTCTGCATGCCTTACCCCTTTTTTGCATTGTGAACCCTCTGTGCCCTTTTGATTGGCTAAAAATGCTGCCATTAACAAATATGAAATGATGGCAGAATTGGAGTGTCCAGAATGACACCTAAGCACACAGTACGGTTGCCAGATGACAAGTTGCATTTGGCTAAAGACTGCTATATAAGACGAGGGGCGACCTTAGCCTGTTGTCCTTTTAAGAAAATATCTATACTTGCATTCCGGTTTATACGGTGCTTATTTCCTTGTTACTTTTTTAGAGTGCACGCTGCTGTTAGTAAAAAAAAACGATGTACAAGGTTATGTTTCCATGCCATTTGCAAATACATTCCCATATGTGGTCCTACTACCTCACATATTATGCTCACCCGCATTGATCTCAACAAGACTAGTACTATTGAAAATAAATAACTGCAATTTCTATTCCTTACCATGAATAAACAACACAAACACGTGAAATAAGCAAATTAACAGCGTACACATTTTACATTTTGCAAAGAAAATGCTAGACAGATGTAGCAGTTGTTCATCCATGAAAGTGATGATGTGACCTTTGCACATCCGACCGAAATTAGCACATCAATTCAGTGTCACTAATCCTCCATGGCTGACATATACCACAGCAACACCACATTAAATGACACTGCAGTTCTCGCTTTGGCACTATGAACAATACTGAATGCGCATGCGTTTTAGAACAGCTTCTCTCAGGCTAAGGCCCACAGACACAACAGATACTCAAGGACGTTGGAGGAGGTCAGAGGTGCTCCTGTGACAGTGACAAGTCTCATCGAAAGAGCAGGCTGAATGTTGAGTGGCCCATTTGAAGGACCTCTTACTACACCACGCATTCAACACCTCGCATGCCTGCCTGTGGTGCACCTGATATCACCTTTGCCATTCAGGTGCATGTGCTGAGCCACTCCAAACATCATGCCACCGCCCCACACCTATGATCCAGACTCATTTGCAGCCCCATCATGCTCATTCTCTAAATAAACACAGCTTGAAAAATGCCAGCAGCTGTGTCCGACGGCAACCATGTCACACAGTTTCCACAACATTGCCACGAAGATCTGCGTCTGCCTAACCACAGAAATGCATTAGTTGTGATGCCATACCAAAATACAGTCGAACCTCGATATACTGAACAGCACAGTGATCGCAAAATAGTTCAATGTAGGCAGAATTTGATATATAAGATCACCTAAAAAACGCATCAAGAACTTGTACAAATCAATCGGTGAAGAAAAGGTGCGATTGGGGATCGTTGTTTGGAGCGTGTGTTTGGTTTCGCCGCACTCCATTAGCCTAGGCCATGCTGCACCGCGCGAAGTCAGCGCGGCCTAAGCTAATTGTGCACTCTGAACAACGATCCCCGATCGCGCCCCAATTGCGGCATAGTAAATACTCATTTGAGGCTTCACACAAGCCGTTTATTTTTTTGGCTGAAAGTACTGCAGCAGTGTAGCCTGCTTCTTGTTGGCAGCTGCGCACTTAACCATGGCATCCTCAGCATAGTCTAAATGATCCACAAGCAATAGGCCAGTGCCTTCTATTGCGCCGTAGTAGCGGCGAAGAAGGGCCAAAGCAGCTACAGCCTTAGTTTAAGTCGGGAGCGGGACATCATCAATGCGGAATCAACCTCGGCAGCGTCTTCAAGTTCGGCCGCTACTTACGCTGCAATCTACATGTCCATCAATCGAAGAATATTTAAACACTGTCAATAACAAAGTATGAAGTGGTGTCTGTGAGTGAGCCTAGTGAGCGCGCACTGTCACACACCTTTGTGGATGCAAACCACTCCTCACAAGGCACAGCAGGCGAAGAGCGCAGCACCGAGGAGTCAGCACGCTAAATGCAATGCGTCGTTGATGTTGTCGAACTAGCCAAGCCACCGCATGCGTATGCCACTACGTTCAAATGACGCCCTCGGCGCTTTTGATGTGTGCAGCTATAGTGCGCAGCAGTAGGGAACACCCATTGCCCCATCACTATCTTCGAGGGCGTTGCGGGCAAGCTTGCCGCCTGTCAACAGAGTGCACATGGTCTGGGGTGGCGGAGTTCGATATAGCCATTTTACGTTCGACCCCGTTCGAAATAAAAATTTTAAATGCATGCAATTTTCCAGGTTATATGGAAAGTGTTCGATATATGCAATAATTTGATATATCCGTGTTTCATATATCGAGGTTTGACTGTATTAGATGAACAGGTTAACAAATGGGCCAGCCAATAGTTTCGCGCCACTGTCGCAATCAGCTCTGTACACTAATTGCACAGGAACTCGGCATGGGAGTGCGACTTTTGGTGTTGCATGGAGTGTGTTTTGCGGATTAATCCACTAAATAAAGAACAGCATGGTTATCATTGAACATGTGACTTCGCCAGTTTTCTAGAGCATCCGACACCAAAACCCTTATTTCTACTCTGCAGGATCGCACACTGAGTGGAGCACATGGACAGCTTAAGGTACAGTCCCAACAACAAAAATACCTTTCTATGTTACTGTTGTCACAATGTCCTTATCTGAATATCTACACTTAAAAACAAAATAAAGCCTTGAAAGCTGAAAAAGAAAATTTCCATGCTTTTTTTTTTATTGAAAAATTGGCATGACAGACAGCCATTAAATTTGTGCCTGCAATATACTAATGACGCTAATGATGCACTCTAATCATGTCAATGTTAAGGTCACTGCTACGGTTAGTAGGAAGCTATCAAACACCATTTTATTTAACTCCTTCGTTACCGCAGCTATAGAAAATGATCAATTTGATCGACCATTCTTCTACAAGTTGTTAAATATTCCCATTGGAAATTTTTAGAATGCAGCTCTTAGGCACCCATTCCTGCGGCAAGCATTGGTGTCAACGTAACTGAGCGAAAGAGCACAGCGAAGGATTAAAGAGTGAATGCGGAGTGCAGTGGGGGATGAAAGACTCAAGGAGGAAAGTGGGGAAGGACAGTGCAGCAGAACCATGAGACAGAAAGAAGAGGAGGCGGGTACGGCGAAAGCATCAGAAAAGCATAGTGCGGCAACGATGGATACCAGATCATCTGGGAGGTCTGTCTGCAGCGGCTCCTGTGAGTCGCGCCCACGCATCACCCACGGCCTGCCTCACTCCGGTTGCGCCACCCTCCTCTGTTTGCAACATGCCGCACGAGACGGATTGTCCACGCCAGCCAGTATATCACAAAATGAAAACACATATGAGCTGCACTCAAATTTCGCATTAGGGAGTATTGCAATTGTCACGGAATTTTTTTTTTTTTACTAGCAACATCATGCACCATCTGAAATAACGACTAAGCTATTTGTCAGATTTCACAATTTTTGGCAGATAAGAGTGTCTGGAAAAATAAAGCTTCGACTGTAGGTATCGCCAAAACTACCCTCCAGTGCTCCTAGCACTTCTTCAATAACACACAAAATTTGCACTTTGGTCGATTCGGCAACATAGACACAGAAACTGCTCTCGGGTTGCCAATTTTACGATCCAACGTAAAATTGCCGTTACAGCAATTGCCGTTACAGTAGGTGCTGACAGTAGATGCTGATGAGGGCGTGTTATTTTGATATTCTTGCACTAACATCCAGTGCAACATTATTTTTCCCACTGAGAGTTGGGTTTCATCCATCAGTGTATGTACGAATTACTATCAGCAATCATTCTCGTCATGTGGGTTTTCCCTTGCACAAGAGCATGCAGCCGATTTCAGACCGACATTTGACCAAAGCTTCACTAGCTGTTCTATCTCTAACATTCTGAACACTGCCTGTGCCTTTATTCATTACTGTACGATATTGTGCAACGCCCCACATTACTGTACAGGACTGCGCAGGAATTGAACAAAGCATGTGGAGGCTCCCAGACCAGCTGAAAGCACGCTAGACCACCTTGCTTGCACAGAAAAGCTGACTGAACGCAATAATCAAATATGAAGAGGCTCCTGCATGCTCCCTGACCTGACGACTATTGCTTCGAATGCAGTAAAAAACAAATTAGATGCCTGCTGCAAAGAGGAAAAACAAATGCTCCCTGTACTATAGGAACTCACCCATTTTCTTATTTGCAAAGCTCCTCCTTCCTTGCATAGTGTCAGCATCACTGTGGCTAGTATTGATGCCTACAAATCTTCACACAAATTATTTTGCATGATCTGCCTTACATAAGTTGGGAAAGAGGAACCAGATGTATAGTTTATAGACTCCAGATATTTTGTACAATCAGCACTTACAATAAAAATAGTAAATTATTACTTTCATTCATGTTCCATAAGGTGCTTCCTTGAGATTTCACAAGAATTCTAAAAAATTATCTGAGCAATTATTACTATACATAAATTCAAAACACCAATGATCTGGCTGTAATTTTATGTATACAGTAAAACCTCGTTAAACTGTACTCGCTTAAACAGTAGTTTCGTTTTAAAAGTAGTAAAGTCAAATCCCCGACTCAGCGGCCATTGAACATAATGTGTTCTGTATCAGCATAAACCATACCAGCTTATTCCGTACGTATCGGTTAAAGCGTAGCGTTTACACTTTTCGTCGCGCAAACACGGCGGTGCATCATCTCAGAGGGCAGCCCAGCAGAACAACAAGCCTCAGAGATCAGAACGGTGGCCTCCAAGCGCCCTGTGCATTTGTGCGTGAAGCCACATCAACACCATTTCAGCGCCGTGCCGGAGAGCGTTGTGGCATCGTGCAAAGAAGGACTCGCGTCATGCCGAAGGTTGGATAAAAAATACGCGGAGTGCTCAGCATAGAAGAAAAATTAGACATCATTTGTGCTATGGAATGTGACCCTAAGTCAGCGCTAGCACGCAACAAGGATCTACTCTCGACTACGGTGTGTGGCATTTGGAATGCGAAGAAGTCACTCGGCAGCACTGCTGCAACTGCAAAGAGATATCGGCTACGAGGTTCGACTTATCACCATCGTTGCCGACGACTAGCGACAGTGATGAGGACAACACGGAAAGCGACAGCACGGGCGATTCAGGCCCGACAGTGGCAGAAGCTGCACATTACGTCAGCCGCATGAATGCAATTGTCGCGACAAGAACAGCACCCCGCAACGAAAAAGGCAGCTCATGACTTCTGCAGCGCTACTGCCCACATGCACGGAGAACATACAACGCCAACGAGGAATCTGCCACGCGAGTGTTTGCCGAGAAGAGGGGGCTGGCTGAAAATCTGGCTCACAGCTTCAGTAAGTTTGAGGCTGCTATCATCGCTGCTAGGCCGCCGCGGCATCAAATGAAAATAACACTTTTGCGGTGCGAAGTGAATGCTGCATGTTTTTTACTCCTTCATAGCACTCTCTCAGAGTTCCGTTTTTGACAAGTGCGTGGGCGATCTCATGCTAGTTTGGTTAAGCAGCAGGATCGTTTAGTACATACTTTTTCAGAGCTCCGGACAACTACGGTTTAACGAGGTTTCACTGTAACAGTATACATTGCGACTACTACATCTTGAAATAACATGCTAAAACATTGAAGCACTGAAAATGAGCACATTTCTTGCGGTAACGAAAGAGTTAATCAACAATTCATCCCAAACCAAAGCCAAAGCCACAGAAAGCACTGTACAAGACTACCAGTTGCAGTGTCTTGTGATCACAGACACATGCGAGGCAGAGCAGTCCTAGTAACACAAATAGTTCCTAGGTGGCAACAGCTTTGCTCGAATTAGCTTTGTGCAGTAGCCGGGACACCTTCAAAGTCAAGTAAAACAAAAACATGACACATCACAAGGAACACGAATCTGCTTCCAACAGTAGGGGCACTACCTCCGTTTCCGTTTGCGTGGCAACCTCCGCTTCTCTCCTGTCTCGTCCAGGACGTCGCTGATGCTCAAGAATCCTCGAACATGCAACCATGCATCGAGTACCAGATTGTCAATTTGCTTCCGACCATCGACCCTTTCGAAACACACAAGTTCATCCTTCACGATGCCTGCAAGTTGCCAGAATTGCATCCGCACAAGGCGATTGCATTCTAGCAGTTTCTGACTCACTTCTGAGGCGCTCAGTGGTGCCAGCTCTTGGACTTTGGACAACAGCTGAGGGTGCCACGACACAGTTTCGTAAGCAGCAGCCGCCCGCTTCAATGTCGAGCCCAGCACAAAGTGAGCAGCACACTCAACAAGTGACAAGTTCCGCCGCCTGAAGTGTTTCACAGCCTGCCAATTGTGAAAGTTGGAGGGATACTCCACTACACGGATGTACGTGAGAGTGTAGCTGTCCTCAAGCAGGTCAGCCAGATCTTCAATGAGCACCTTACATGCTTCATACTGGGCACAGAGGTAAACAAGGTGGTACACTGTTCTGCTGTCCACCAGCCAGGTGCACAGTTTCTTAATGTCCTTCCTGCGCACAAGCCAGTCCTCAATTCCGAGCTTTTCTATCGTCTTGTTCTTGGAGAGGCCCTCGATGATGAGGTGAGCATCCTGGTTGAAGTTACTGAACTTCATGTAGATTTCCTTCAGGGCGGTAGTCTTCGACAGATAGGCGGCAATAGTGGATGCATCTTTCTCAACAAAGTCGTCGTCCCAAGTGTCGAGCCGTAACTCCAGCGCAGTGACACGGTCATGCAGCACGAGGGCGGCTCCGATCTCGCGGAACGCTGGCGTGTTCAGATGAAAGAACTTGTGGTGGCCCATGCTCAGAATGTCACTGCCAGATTTCAGCCCTGCCACAAATGCCGCAGGCAGCGAATGACACGTGCCTAGTCTGACCTTCCCAGAAGCACCTGTCTCCTGCACCATTTGGTGGAACGTCTCTACGGACAGCATCATGACCGAGTCGAAGGTGAGGTGTTGCAGAGAAGAAGATTTGGCAGCAGCTTCCAGAAGCTGCCGGGTCTCGTCATTGGTGAAGCACCCAGCGAGCACAAGCTTTTGCAATGACGACGTCTTCTGCAGTGCCTTCACTAGAGGCACAACCCGCCAGTCTCTGCCCAGCCTGCCCACGAGGGCATACAACATGCGCTGCCTCCGGATGTCTTCTGTCGCACGCATGAACTGGTAGTCCCAAGTGCAGTGGGGAAAGCCAACCTCGCGCAGAGTGGTGTTAAAGCTGAACACCCTGGCAAACTGCAGGGCAACAATCGGGTCCAGCTCAAAGTTTTCTATCGTGAGCACCTCCAAAGTCGAGTTCTCAGTGAGTGCCTTGAAGACTTCCCCCACATCTGGAGCACTCCTGCAGTGGTCACTGCAGATGATTAAATTTTTCACTGTCCTGTTGGCCGCAAGATAGCGGCGAAATTCAGTACGTCGATTCTGATTCAAGACCGAGCAGCCAACGATGAGCTTGACGATGCTCGTGTTCTTCACGAGGGCCTCGATAAGTGCAGATGACTCTCGAAACAACGGTACATGCGCCACGTTGAGGGTGCGGAGTGATTTTGTCTTGGTGATGTAGCCGGAAAGGGCGTCCTCGGCCGCACGGACATTGCCAGTGGTAAACTTGCACCAGTCCCACGAGAGCTCCTCCAGACACTCGGCACCACCTATGGCAGCAATGACGCTTCGCACCACAGGTCCCGTCAGCTCGCACTTGCTTAGCCGGAGCACAGTCAGTGATGTGTTGTTCCTCAGGGCATCGCAGAACAGCTTGCGGTAGCAGGGTAGAATGGACTGCAGCCCCTCGATAACCTGCAGTAGAGAAGAGGAGGCGCGTGATACATACCAATTCTGACTTGGCAGATCTTACATTTTTGCACCTCCACGAACCTACATTCAGCAGTGTACACCTGTTGAGTATTTAGGTGTCTTTGAATCGTTGCCATTTCACAACATTGTTAAATGTAATTAAACTAGCATTTTGCCCCTTTTCTTGCCGTCTTGTATAGATATTTATTTTAGTCATGTGTTGCATCTGATGTGATGCAACTGTGTTGCATCATGCTAGTTGTTGCCCCCAGTCTCTGCCTGATATACAGGGCATTAGAACTTCATCAAGCACACAGTTGCATTTATTCTCTCTTCCTCTGTCAACCTTCTATTAATGGAAATGAGCCAATATTATTATTATCATCGGAACTTTTAAATGCCACATCTTGGCTCTGATGGAGCACTGCAATGGAGCGCAGTGGATTATTTTCAACTATGAGGTTTCTAAGGGGTCCTTCAAGTGTAAGAGTAGGGTTGAAGATTAATATGCGGAAGACAAAGGTAATGTTCAATAACCTGGCAAGGGAACAAGAATTCATGATCGCCAGTCGACCTCTAGAGTCTGTGCAGGAATGTGTTTATCTAGGCAAATTACTCCCAGGGGACATTGATCACGAGAAGGAAATTTAGAGAATAAAAATGGGTTGCAGTGTGAACAGCACGCATTAAAAAATACTGACTGGGAGCTTACTACTGTCATTGAAATGAAGAGAGTACAATCATTGCATTCTACCAGTACTAACATAAGGGGTAGAAACTTGACGGTTAACAAAGAAGTTCGAGAACAAGTTAAGAACTGCACAATGAGCAATAGAGTAAAAAATGTTAGGCTTAATGTCAAGAGACAGGAAGAGAGTAGTGTGGATAAGAGAGCAAACAGGGATTGCCGATATTGTAGTTGACATTATGGAGAAAAAATGAAGCTGGGCAGGCCACGTAATGCGTTAGGCAGATAACTGATGGACCATTAGAGTTGCAAAATGGGTGCCAAGGAGAGGGAAGTGTAGTCAAGGATGGTAGAAAATTAAGTGGGGTGACAAAATTATGAAATTTGCATGCGCAAGCTGTTATCAGCTAGCCCAAGACAGGGGTAATTGGGGATCGCTGGGAGAGGGCTTCATCCTGCAGTAGACCTAAAAGTAGGCTGATAACCATGAATGCACCCCTCACGAGGTTTAGGCATTGCAAATAGACAAGCACACTGCACAGGTCATGCAGTGATGACTGTGTTTGCAAAGTATTACATGAACGTGTGCTGGCAAAACTTCTGTGAATTCAAACAAAAGATGATGCTCTTTTCTTTTTTAAAGAGCATTTTGTGCTAGGTAGGTAGCATCAAATATGCAGGGTTTCTATGTCAGATGCAAGGGTCTACATGCACAAATTGGCAGTCACAGTGCGAACAACTCTGGGATTCCAATGAAAGGCAAGGCATGCAAAACCACCCCTGAGAATGTGCTACACAGCTAGAAAAGAAGCGAGACAAAGCAAAGGAGGCAGAGGTCGTGATTAAAAAATTTGTAGTTTCCCCTGAAGGGAAAGCATTGAAAGCGATAGTAGGCTTTCGAATTGCGCTGAAGGCATCTCGAATGCTGGCATGCATGCTAGCGCCCTGGCAAGTGTCGCACTTCAATGTTACTCGACGTGAGACCGGAGGAAAACCGTCTTGCATCGGTCAGGATCCACAGAAAGGACCACATAAATTTAGTTTGATGTTTACCAAGGCGTGAAATGCACACAGCTTCTCAAGAGGAACTCTAATGCATGTGCGCATAACCCCCATGCCAGCAGTGGAAGCCAGAACGGTACCCTAGCTCTGGTGGAGCCAAATTAGTGTAGCGTGGTGGTGTGTCCACTTGGCTTCGTTGCTTTTGGAGCCAAACGCACTTACAGTCTCTGGGAGACTTCTAATCCACCACACGCAGAATGTGCACACCCTCAAACACCCGTATGAGGTCCTAGAGGTAGGCCCTCATCTCCGATGTGGGAGACAGCAGGTGAGGAATGTCAGTTTCCTACACAAATTACCAGAGGGACCTCCAGCATTCCCTCTAGCATGGTGGTTCAGTCAACCTGCAAGCATGCTGGTTCAGACAGCATAGAAATGATGGTCAGTACATGATCCTGCCTAAACTCTGTCCTTCTGGCTTCAAATGCCTTTGTCACTAGTTCCAACTGTTAATTTTTGTCAAAATGATGCATTATAAATGCAACAATTCGTAATAATTGTGCATGTCTGCAGATTCTCATATGTGGTGTTAAAATCTACACCCCAGTTATGACCCCCCTATGGGTAACAAATGCAGGTCTTGAGGGCCATGTTCTTGCTGGTTGCATGTGGCAGATGCGATTACAGGAGCAAGAAACACACCATAGGAAGTCACGTTTTGGACACCTACTATTGCTTTATGCATTTAGAAATACAGGATTGCTTCAAAATTTAGGCTGATAAAGGCAGATAAAGTTAATGCCGCAGGCAGGTTTGAAGCCAAAAGTACAAAGACAAATTCATGTCCTAACCATCATTCCCAAGCCAGCTGAACGATTAGAGTTCCCTCTAGTAATTATTGTAGGGAACTCTATGAGGAATGACATCAGCGGGTGCTGGGTGAAAGCAAGAGAGAAAGCCTCTGCTTCGAGGACGGCAGCCTGCCCCCTGGCACCATGGCTTCCCAACATTTCACTTGGTTCCAACTCAGCTGTTACTGCACCCTTTCTAAAGATTCCTGCAGCCAAACACTCCCTGGATGATGCTTTACAACTTCTAGTGCATAGCCAAAATTTCTGATGGGACCTGGCGAGAGCACATTTCGCAAGACTGAAACAATCAAAGGGAACATGCAATGAGATTATAGCTCAAGTAAAAAAGATCATCAGCATGTGCTGTGTCCACTGCAGAACCAAGGTGTACTGTGCCGGGCAGCTGGGGTCACTGGCAAGCAGAGCGACAGGGACGTGACGTGTACAAGAGAAGAGCGGGCAGAAGAGAGCACCTACACTGTTTACTCCGAGTTTTGAATATCTCATAGCGAGAGAGAAAGGCAAGTAGTGGGGTAAGGAAAATTAACTTGCAGAGCAAGCCGAGGCCGGCGATTCATGTAACACCATCAGAGTGAATTGAGAGCTGACAGCACACCTCCCTTTCTTCAAAAAGCAAACATGAGAGTTATATGACTGGGACTGTTCCAACACAGCTTGCACACTTCACTACCAGAAACTCTGCACACTGAGGAACTGGGCGTATCTAGCTGGCGGGTTCAAAAGACAGCTGGAAACATGTTAAAGTTATCGGAGCACTCTGGCTTGCTGTGCTTCCAGGCGTTGCCCTTAGTTGGATGGCTTTCCAGCAGTTGATCTTCCTCTATCCTTGTGTTGCTTCACCTGCTGATAATATAGAAAGGCGTCCCGTTCACCTCGTACTTGCGTTTTTACTAAGAACGTGCAGTTGTGACCAACTGTGATTTTTTAGTTTGCACTAAATATTACAGGAGAGCGAATACCAAATAGTAGATTTCAAATCGAATACCAGATTGAATCAAGAGAAAAAGCCGAATATCCAATCAAATATCAAATATCAGAAAATGTTTCACACAGTTCATGCTTATATGTTTCGGACAAGAAAATACAGTGATGCACATACTTGGGAGTCCCATACCATAAGTTTTTGCAAGTTATCAGTAACTTACGTAGAGTAGCCAACGGATTTTTTGGACTCCAAACATTCAAACTTTATGGATATTCTGGACTTCATAAATGCACCATCAGGGTTCCCATAGAGCTAGTGCATTTTCATGACTTAGTTTTCGGACAAATTTAGGCTCCAAACTTGACTTTACGGACTAAATCACTCGTTTGGAGTCGCACTACCCGTTCTTGGAGGCCACCACGTTGAATTTTCTGCTGACATAGCCAGAATGTGTGTTTCTATTTATGCCCAACCCCAGTGCTCAACCACTGCATGGCCAGGAGCCGCCCGCACATACTACGTTACTAGGTACTTTTCCGCAAAAGCCCCACGGCACACCAGCTAGATCCTCCTAGGTATCTGGTTTTACGTCCCTGGCTGGTACCTGGGTGCACAGTCTGCTCAGCCCAGCCCGCATTCGCAGAGTTCAGGCACCGCAGGTAAGTTTTAATTTTACATGTGTAAGCATTTCTATGGTTACCCAACAAGAAAACCATCCCTCCGTTCGTCCCATAATAAGACAATTGGTTTCGTAATAGCGCCAGCAGCAGCGAGCGAATACGCCATTGTGCTGCATCTCACTTCAACATCAACAAAGTGGCGAGAACACAGCGCTGACGGTGCTCTCAGCACACACCTCACTGTGCCACTTTCGCAGATCGCTTTCAAGATACAGGTGAGCACGTCTCTTCAACGCTAAATGCCAAGAACACAGCGTGCGAAGCTATGAGCAGTCAGCACTCTTTGTGGGCATCGAAAATCGCTTTCAAGGTGCAGCTCGTGCAGCGGTGCCATACAAAGCCATCGCCTAAGTATATTCACGGTTTTTAACGGTTCAACACAGGTGGATAAGGCGCTAAAGAGCAATAACGGCTTATAATGTTCGGAACGTCATCGGCGCAGCTGGCACCTCCACCTACAGTACTTTGCTTGCATAACCAATGCTCCTTGCACCGCCATCAGCACGAGTTCGTCTCACTACAGTGCTGTGGTTATAACTAGCCTAATAAGGTTACATAACATTGGTAATGACACCGGGCTGCGTACAGAGGAGCAAGTGACACAATGCTTACGCATACTAAGACAACTCCTAGAGGAATTTTTTCATGCATTTTGTGATTTTTGGATGTCACGCAATAGTTTAATATGCGTCGTGTGTGGCGCTTGTGCCTTGCTACTGTTTTGGCCGGAAGAAAGATAGTGATGTAAAGAAGGAAAGGGCATTTGATTGCAGCTATGATGTGGCTCGTGGTGCGAGAAACCCTCCATGCTCCACGATTATCCCAGCTTTTGTAGATTGAAGTGCCTCAAACACCACGACCAACTTCTTATCGCATCCTTTCATCCCCTTATTCAGACTGAAAATTTCGTCCAGTGTTACTTCTGCTTCAGCACGCAACTTTTATTTCGAAATAGCCTAGGCAGCAAGTTTTGAAACACTTATTTTCTCTTAGTGACAGCTGGCTGAGCAGATGGTGCGCCGAGGCATAACATGTCCCTAGTCCCACCAAATACCTAGAAGGATCTAGAGCACTCGCCACGGCGCTTTGGGGAAAGAAAGTACCTAGAAACATGGTACACGCGAGCGGCGTACGGCGCCACAGCAGTCGAGCACTGAACTTGGGTGTAAATAGAAACACGCAGCCAGGCTTGGCTTCCAGTGGCCCTCTCTATAGCCTCCAAGATTGGGAGGTGCACGCTATCAATAGAAAGCGTTCACCATCTTCATGTCTCGGAGGACATGCCCGCCCTTCCTTGGCTGACAAAATGCTACAGGGGATGGCATGTTTTCTTTTCTCTTTCCTTTTTCAGTCAACACTACCATAATAATCTCTTAATGTGGGATCTGTTTTTGTTTTTTCTTCTTCTAGAGCTGCAGTTGCTATTTTCCACGTGATGTGTCTTGAGCAGATATGCCTCGGAGACGTCGCAACTTTGTGTATGTTTGTGCGGCTTTACATTTGTGTGATCGGCACCACCTCCTTTGCCTTCACAAGAGTGAAGTGGTGTGAAGAAAACGTGGCTGATTTTTTTCGATATCCATAGCGAACTCCGCTGGTGGAGATCTAGTCGACTCTGGTTGACTGTATGTGGAGACGTCACTTTTGCACAAATCCAAGCAAGTCTGATCACTTCCAAGCATAGTATGAGGCAGGGCATTATTAGATTTTTTAAAATCTGCTCTAAGCTAAATTTTTCTTGAGGGGGGGGGGGGTGAACAAGCTTTTCGAACTGTTTGATTTTTTGGGACTATTTTACGATTTATGGTCCCCGTAAGGACCGCAAATGCGGTCGGCAACTCAGGGTGTCCAACAAGTTGACATTTCCAAATTCCCTGAGTTTTCCAGGTTTTCCCTGAGTGCCCTGGCCGAATTCCCTGTGCAACAAAGAACTTTGTTTTATGTCAAGAGACGGGCTGACACCATGCCATCCGATGGTGTCACTCTTTAGTAAGCATGCTAAAAAATTAAGAAAAAAGACTTAATCCAGCTTGAATAGTAAGGGGTAGTGTTTATTTTATTCAAAAAGAAAACAGAAGGGCGGAGTTAGTAAAATGCACAGCGAAAAAAATGATATATTGGAAAAAATGTGTAAAACTCATAGTGAGACATTCTCAAATACGAATAAAAAGGAGATGCATACAGAAGCAAATATTTTCGAAGATGAGCTATTTCTATCAATTTTATCCCAAGGTGCTGGAGACTCCATATACAAGGCAAGTCAAGGCGGGAATGCATCTGAATTTTATAGTTACCCATCGTAAATACATAGTAACTAATATTCATTAATTGTACAGTCAGTCGTGCTGTGTTTCTTCGATAAATATATTAAATCACCCACTCAAATTACTTACAAAGGCTAATTACTGGGCCCAAGCAATACAAGGGAGAAATAATCTTTTGCAATTACTACCCAAACCCCCAACCTCGCTTTCATGAAAGCATTACCCTCTTTGAAGGGACGTCAAAGAGGGCAATGCCTTTGTGAAAGCAGTCGTTTGAAGCTATACATTTCACTGAGAAGTGGAATGGGTGTACCTTAAGAAAGCAGAATGTGCAATTTATTCAAAGCCTAATGTTCACTGTCTATTCCTTGTAACCACTACAAAGTAAGGACAAAAATAAGTTGTGTTCGCAAATGTTATGCCGTGACTGAAGGGGATATAATGAAATTCGTAGTTTGTTTCTTCGGTGTTCTCGGTGAGCTAAACAAGGCATCTTGTTTATTTCTAGGGGAAATTAGGGGCATGGTATGGATAAGGTGTAGGCAATGCTCCAAATGGGTGGGTTAAATGCGCATTTTCAACTAGAATAGGTATGCAAGTGGTCCATAGCCTTATTAGTCTGTTTTACGAGCTGTGTAAGACTTAGACACCTGCGCTTGCTTAGTTGCAATAACAACTGGGATAAAATTGTGCGAACATAAGGTGAACAATATGCCGATTTTATGTGCGATAGTAAATGCATGTTGATCAAATACGCCATCAAAAATTGTGAACAAGTGTTCGAAATTATCACGCTACTGCTAGTGTCCCAAGAGAGATTAAGATACTTTATACTTTGAAGGAAAAGGCAAGCATTTCAAGTGGAATGTGTCGCATAGTTTTAATATTTATGGGTTATTGAGAAGGGTTACGAATAATCATCGAACCCTTATTTTTTTGTTCTTACTTTGTCATGCATGACATATTAATTTCGGCTGGTGTCCTCACTGAACTAAAGAGGGCAGCTTTGTTAGGTTTGGTGACTGTAAGGACAAATTAATGGGTGGTGTAGAGGTGAAGTTCAAAATAGATGGCTTTCGTAATAAATTGCGTATGCAAGCACTCCAGCATGTTTGCGCGTGTCCAACGAGAGAAGAAGAATTAAGCCTGCTGCTCTAGCAGCACTATAAAGCCGCCAACACCTAATTTAGCGAAAATTGGTGGTGCCGAATGGAAACTTCCCGTGCGAAGTGGCTGGATCAAATACAGCCTTTGTAAAATTTTCTTATTCAAGCATTAGAGAGTGTGATATGACCGCTATCAACTAAGCTTCCCAGTGTCTCGACATAGATGTAGCTTACAACAGGTTCATATTTTGTGGAAAGTGGAGGGTGGCCATTGTAACTGCAATGTGTCACAAAATTTTTACATACCTGGTCCAATTAAAAGCACAAATAATAATGAGCCGTCATTTTTCTTTCCTTACTTTCATGCATCATAACACCTTCCATTTTAGTTTCAGCGATGTCCTCCATGAAATAAACAATACATTTTGTTTATATTTGGCAAAAATAAAGGGTGCGTTATCACCAATGTGTAGGCAAACTTCAAAGATAGAGAACTAATTATGATATTTTTAGTGTGTTACGCATGTAAGCTATTCGGAGCTTTATGAATGTGTTTTGCGAACAAAGAATTCATCCAATTGCCCTGGAATAACTGAACTCAACAGATATCAAAGCTAGTGGAAATTGAGTGTGTGGGAAGGGTAGGGGAGGGGGGGGGGCATTATAACGCACTAAAGCATTGCATACCCTCCTCAGCAATTGTAGTGGTGGTTTTTAACAGCTTTGCTTGACATCCATTGTCACAGGGCCGGGATGGTGAGCCCATTTTTTTGTGTGTGTGTTAATATTACAAGTAATTTATGTTGATTGTACGTCGTTTTATATAACCTCAACAGTACTACTACCTAAACTAGCGATACATTTATGTTATAGACTTAAACAGCAAGTACAATTCTTTGTTGAATTATTTAAATTCTTTGTAGCAAACACTTTTTATGTACTTTTCGTAATACTTTTTATGTACACTGTACTGCTGCTACTGGGTGCGATCCGAAGCCACTGTGGGTGCACTCATTGCCTTTTGCCCCTCTATTATCTTGAGATGCTATATAGTTGCAAGAAATAAAAGCGAATTCAGCTCATATTTTGGGTCCTCGTGGTTCACCAGGGGTGATTGATAAATAGGTCCCTATTGGTTAAATATGCATATAACAGAAGCATTTCCAGGCTATTTCACTTATGGTAATAGGAATTGGCAATATATATATATGTGTGTGTGTGTATAGAGAGAGAGAGAAAGAGAGGGCGATAGGTTAGACCGTCTGCGGTTTGCCCCCTCCCCCCCCCCACCACACACACACTAGAAATAGTTGGTACGCCACTGCATGTCTTTTACTGCCGCAGCACATCAAAAAAAGCTCTGAAGGCCTGCCAGTACACTTATTAGGCACATCGGTGCTCATCCTGTGACAGGAGGCAGCGGGTGCACACGTGTTTAATTAAGGAATACACACCATGTCCCGTGACAATTGCCCCTTCAACATGCTTGTTGTGAGGCAAAGCTGACTTTCGGCAACCGGTATTATGCATCGTGTCGTGTTTTCCGAGCTTCGAAGCCAATCGCGAGGACCACAAAGGCGGAGTCGGTGCCATTGTTGACAGCGGCGAATTCTTTCAATGAAAAACACGGCACAGAAAGGCAAGAAGCTTAATAGCCAACGCAGAAGCAGCTAGGCCTAGCGTTGCTGCGGTGATGGCTACGGCTTCCAGCGGATCTGCGTGCGAAAGCGCCGATTGGACGAGCGACAAGATTATCAAAACGGCGGCGGTGGTGGTGGTGGTTTTATTAATGCCGTTTTGGACCTGCCATGATGGCAAAAAGTCCGGAAAATCGGTTGGCGAAGGGTTCTTGCATCCGAAATTTCAGACGTTATTATACATAGGCTCTATGGGCACTTTGCAATGGTCAGGCGGCGCAGCGATCGGTTCAGCCGTCAGCGCCACCGTGTCAGTTGCGCGAAACACCGAGGCGGCCACTGCTACGGAGGCATGCTTTTGCGGCGCTCGTTTGAAACTTGTCGGACATTCTAAATTGTGGTTTTAAGGCAATCGAAAACATTGAGGCCTATTTTGGACTACCGACGCTTCAGAAAGGATGTCAAATTTACGACAACAACCATGTATATCATGTCAAAGAAGTAAACAGCACGGACATCACAGCGAGGTGC
>NC_134571.1:200729851-200739923 GCF_050947875.1 Dermacentor variabilis
CTGCTGCTGCTGCTGCTGCTGCTGCTGCTGCTGCTGCTGCTGCTGCTGCTGCTGCTGCTGCTGCTGCTGCTGCTGCTGCTGCTGCTGCTGCTGCTGCTGCTGCTGCTGCTGCTGCTGCTGCTGCTGCTGCTGCTGCTGCTGCTGCTGCTGCTGCTGCTGCTGCTGCTGCTGCTGCTGCTGCTGCTGCTGCTGCTGCTGCTGCTGCTGTTGTTGTTGTTGTTGTTGTTGTTGTTGTTGTTGTTGTTGTTGTTGTTGTTGTTGTTGTTGTTGTTTTTCCAACCCGAAGAGGACAGTTCAACGCCATTGTTGTAGCTTGTTCTATAAAAATTAATTCTGCCAAAATAAATATTCTTAAAACGAATGCTTCTCAGTACTTCTTGATAACACATGAATTACCTAATGGTGTCAAAGTAGAAAATACAATCTTGTACCTTGTAAAATTTCATTTCATCTTGTAACTTCTTTTTACATTCTCAGAAACTGTAAATTGAGACATATGTACATTACCCATCTTCCATGTATGTAACACATTTGTATGCTGCTGTTGTGTGCCTTGTATAAGGAGGCTTGGGCTCTCTTCGAGCGAACTGTTTCGCTTTTCGTCCAAGCTTGCGCATATCTAGACGATGTAAATAAACTCGATTATTGATTGATTGATTGATTGATTGATTGATTGATTGATTGATTGATTGATTGATTGATTGATAGTTCCTCTGTCAGCTTACCTACTCCTAGATTTAGTAGATGTGCAATTATTCCACACTTTTGAACCCAGCTATAGCAATTCTTTTTTTCAAAATATCGACACCTCCTGTTCCCTTGCCACAAAAATTGTTTTCACACCAGAAAAATTGAAGCAGTTTTTTACCGATAATGTTGTCGAACACTAATATTAAATTTTTATTGTCACAGGGCTGCTCTTGCGCCATCCCCTTGCGCCCTACCTGCGGACAAGATGAGAGTATACATCTTTTTTTATTCTGCCACTGTTTTTCTTCTTTGAGGAAAACAATTTACGATCGAGGTTTAGCCAACTTGCTTTAAATCTTTCCATTCCTAATACTCTTTCTCTAGTAACCTCCTCCCTTGGAAACTACCAGAGGGGTACCTACACAGCCGTGAGTGAATTTGTAGTATTTTCGGGGAGCTAAGTTCTTCATGTGTAACTCATTTATTCGTTTCCTCTCGACAATTTATCCAATTTAAGCATTAACAGCAACTTCCTAATGCCATCCAAATCTTGGCCGATCCCCAGCAGCGGGTATGCTCACCCATATAAGACAAACCAAACCAAACCAAATTGTGGCGTTGCTTCTTTCACATCGTCGTTGTCACGTACACAAGCAACTACCTAAAGTAATCATATTAATATTATTATTAATAATAATAATCGAATATTTTGGACGACGCTTAAACTTCGCCTTTAAGAGTGAAAATAGATGGCATTCAAAGGTCCCTGACTGCTTCTCACGCTTCCCGGCAACTGCAGCTCATGTAACCGTCATGTTTACTGGAAGATGCTGGCGGCGAACGCTGTGCACGAATGCGCGCTTTCTGGTAGAAACGCGGCCTCTGCGTGCGCTGAGATGGATGGATGGATGGATGGATGGATGGATGGATGGATGGATGGGTGGATGTTATGAGCGTCCCCTTTAAAATGGGGCGGTGGGTTGCGCCGCCAAGCTCTTGCAATTATACTGCCTAACGTCCTACCTAGGTTAAGAAAAAATGCACTATGAACTCCCGCAACGAAATTTTTTGATCCCCCATTGCGAACTGTGCTTTTGTACGTCTCCGTGTTTTGTCGTTTCCCCACTTTTCTTCCACCAATCTTCGCCTCTTATTAATCCTTATTGCGGACATGCTCACTTTTCCCCTGCTCTCGCTGAACCCAAGGGATGGATGGATGGATGGATGGATGGATGGATGGATGGATGGATGGATGGATGGATGGATGGATGGATGGATGGATGGATGGATGGATGGATGGATGGATGGATGGATGTTATGAGCGTCCCCTTTGGAACGGGGCGGTGGGTTGCGCCACCAAGCTCTTGCTATTATACTGCTTAATGTCCTCCTTAGGTTAAACAATAAAAATAAAAAACACTACGAACTCCCGCAACCAAATTTTCTGATTCCCTATTGCGAACTGTGCTTTTGTACGTCTCCGTGTTTTGTCGTTTCCCTACTTTTCTTCCGCCAATCTTCCAATCGCCTCTGATTAATCCTTATTGCGGACATGTTTGCTTTTCCCCTGCTCTCGCTGAATCCAAGGGATGGATGGATGTATGTTATGAGCGTCCCCTTTGAAACGGGGCGGTGGGTTGTGCCACCAAGCTCTTGCTGTTATACTGCCTAATGTCCTACCTAGGTTAAACAATAAAAAACAAGATGAACTGCCACAACCAAATTTTCTGATCCCCTATTGCGAACTGTGCTTTTGTACGTCTCCGTTTTTTGTCGTTTTCCTACTTTTCTTCCACCAATCCTCCAATCGCCTCTTACAAGGGCTTCAAGGAGACCAGCGCCATCTGGAGGTGTTACAAGGAACCGGGCGCGCCGCTTTATGGCCTTCGAGATTTGCGCGCGCCGGTGCGCAAATCTCGACGCCAGATTTTCTGGGACATGGGCACATTAACTCTTTCGCTTTAATAATGTTAGGATGGAGTGCGCTTACTGAAACACAAATTGATGAAAATGGGAGAAGTGTTGCCGCGCAGACAATGAGCCGCTTCAACTACAAGCGCACTTCGTCCGTGAAGTCACTTCGTCCGTGTCTGACCACAACTGGCCAGACACTTTCTTTTATATTCCGTCGCATGCTAGGCCAGTAGAATTGGTCGCGAATGCGGTGACATGTTCCAGCAGTCGCGTCATCGTGCACAGCACCGAGCATGTGTGTTCTCAAATTCTAAGGGACCACTGAGAATAGGCGAGCACCATCTACCGCGTAATTCCTTTTAAAGCAGGCCTTTTTGGATCGCAGAGGCATTGTTACCTGTCAACTGAGCAGCTGAAGTGAAGAGGGCATTCAGGATGCAGTTGTATCAGTGCTCTTCCCGGAAAGTGGCCAGGTTAGGGAAAAACAGGGCGTCGATGGCGGCCAGAAACTAACCAAAATTGTTGGGGTCACATGGAGTTCTTGATGCAGTGAGCCTCTAAAGACTGTTGGCATCCGTATAATGGCGCCCACTCTTGTAACAGTCTGCAAAGTCAAATTCCTGCAAACGTACCACCCATCGAGCAAGGCGACCAGACGGGTAGCGGTTGCCGACATAGTGAACCAACATTGTGAATGGTGATCGGTAACGATCGTGAAGCGGGGCCCGTAGAGATATGGGCGGAACTTCTGGACTGCAAAGACAACAGGGAGACACTCTTGCTCAGTGACGGTCTAATTCTGTTCGGTCTTGCTCAACGAACGGCTGGCATAGGCAGTGACATGCTCGACGTCACCAAAACGCTGGACGATGACGGCGCCGAGGTCGATTCCATTCGCGTCGGTGTGCAATTCTATCTATCAGTGTGGCAGAGGGGTCAAAGTTGCGAAGTATGGGTCCGGAAGAGAGCAGCAACTTCAGTTGACGAAACGAGGAATATGCTGTTCAGATGAACGGATGAAAGGCTTTTCCGTGCGCAGCAATTAGGTCAAAGGGTAGGCAGTATAGGTAGGCACAAAACGTCGGATTGCAAGCAAGGACGCAGGAAACTTCTCAGCTCACGTTGTGACTGCGGTTGCTAAAGTTGCTAACTGCAGCAATATTTTGTGGATCTGGTCGCACACCGCGCTTGTCCAAGTACTAGCGCCTCTAGTTGGCCAAAGTTACAGTTCTTTGAGTTCAGGGTAAGGGCAGCCTATTCAAGGCACGTCAAGACAACATCAAGTCGATGATAGCGCTCTCAAAAAGTGCTGCCAAAAATGACGATGTCGTCAATGTAACAAAGAAATCTCCCATTTCAGGCGGCGCAGTTCCTTGTCCAAAAACCTTTCTAATGTCGCAGGCGCGTTGCACAAACCGAACGGCATAACGTTCAACCCAAACAAGCCACCTGGGGTCACAAAAACGGAACACCCGCGGCGGCATCGCGACGACGGTACGACACCGTATGCACGACGACAACTGTATTACGATAATGACATGAGAATTATGTGAGAAGAGTGGCATTACGAAGAATGTATGACGGCAATGGCTTGACGACGACGGCATGACGAGCCAGATGACGAACTGAAGGAACGACAATGGCACGACCACGACGGCATGATGACCACGGTCTGACAAAAGACGCTTGATAGTGACTGCCTGACGACGACGCCATGAAAATGGCGGCATAATCCCGACTGAATGACGACAGCATGATTACGGCAAAACGACCAAGGACTGCCGTCGATGCTACGGACGAAGGCGGTATGAAAACGGCATGGCTTGCTTAAGTGACGACAATGCCGAAGCGACCGCGTGACGAAGCCGGCAGAACGAGAGTCGATAGATGACGTTGACAGCAATGAAATTGCCGATGAAATCGCGACGATCATAGGACAACGTATGGATTAGGACGACAAAATGACCACGATGACATGGCCATGGCATGAGGAGAAAAATGACTGCATCACTAAGCCTGTATCAGGACGTTGGCGTGATGACGGCATTACAAGAGTCCGATGACGAAGCTGGAGTGACGACGATGCAACACAACGACGGCATCATTACCTCAAGCACATTCGTAGTGGATGCAACCATTAAACAACATGGCCCAGTGGGTTGGCATAGAAGGCGCGACGAGGACGGCATGAGCGTCAGGTCACTATGCTGGAATGGCGGCGATGGAACGAGCTCGACGGCGTAACGACCACAAGGAGCTTACCCCTGTTTATAACTTTTATACCATAAACACATACCTAGTGACCCAAGCTGGCGGTAATTTGGGCCACTATGTATACACTGAAAGGTATCCCAGTGCGGACTGCCCTGCCTGTGGACTAACGGCAACATCGGACCATATGTTGTGGGAGTGTGAAGCCATCGGCTCCTCCTTCAGCGGGGATAGGTGGGCTGCGCTCTTGGGCAGCCCCGAACTGAACGACCAAACCGAGCTTGACGGCCCCTACGTGGGACTAGCCGGGTGGCGCGGGGTCTCCCCTGCGCCACCAGATAGATAGATAGATAGATAGATAGATAGATAGATAGATAGATAGATAGATAGATAGATAGATAGATAGATAGATAGATAGATAGATAGATAGATAGATAGATAGATAGATAGATAGATAGATAGATAGATAGATAGATAGATAGATAGATAGACAGACAGACAGACAGACAGACAGATAGATAGATAGATAGATAGATAGATAGATAGATAGATAGATAGATAGATAGATAGATAGATAGATAGATAGATAGATAGATAGATAGATAGATAGATAGATAGATAGATAGATAGATAGATAGATTCAAAACGGCTGAAGCAGGCAAATCGAGCTAAACGCATTTCAATTATGACGCCTACGGAAGCTTTGTTAATAGCTTTTTTGGCGATCCACCTTACGCAGATAGCAAGCTCACATAAGCACAACAACGAACAGGTATGCGTTCAGCGTTACAATAAATTATGCAATGTATAGCTAACGCGGGGACAAGCCATACAGGGTGTGCCTGGACGTTACTAGTTACGTGTTCAGTAAAAGGTGACGATTTCTACCTCAACAGAAGTATTTTATACTCACGTTAGTGCTGGTCCCGCATCTGACTTATTCTGCCAGTAAGTTGCATAACTTATCTTGAGACTGACCAAGCAAGCAGGCCTTCCCTTCGGGTCTTGACCTCGTGTTCGTATTATGGCAAGAACTTCTCCGGTTTATGCACATTGAGGTCATTCAAGTGTTGACCCTGTACCAAGTACATGCTTCAATTACTACCACAGCCACAGTTGCTGCCTTCTCTTGTCATCTTGCTGCCTCATTTCACCAGCCTCAATGGGTTCTTTCTACAACATTGCGCTGGAATCAAGGCTACTATAGAACCGTGCACTGTGCAACATCTTTATTGAGTGTACACGCACTTTTTCCTGGCCTGATGATCAGCATTTCATTGTAACTCTTCGTCCCTTTAACTCCTCCTAGAAAGAGTAGCTGAGATGAATTCTGGACGTTTTGTTGTCTATTCCATTCGTATTTTATTTCGGCCCAATACACTGGTGTTGTGGGTACTCGGCTGAAAAGTACGTAGAACACCATCATGAAAACTGAAAGGCCAACTGCAGCGAAACTTCATTTTGCCTAAATTGGTTATAAATTAGTAATATAAATAACTGAAGCAATATTTTCAAGACTGCAGGGTTCGTAATCCTCTAATTCTTGAAAGCGACGCTTTCATTCCGCACCTCGCCGGTTGTTGTAACCGTGGGCCTGGCTATTCTCTTGTCGTATAGGCCAACCAGTCACAGTGGAGTACGCATACCGCGCGCGCCTTTGCGTTCCTTGCGCCACGACCAGATGGCGGTCGCCTCTGCGCATCCGCGGCAGGGGTAGCGCCAGCCGTGTGGAGGAAAGAATAAAAAATAACTACGAAGTTCTCCTTCACGCATACGCGGCTGCACGGTAATGAGCAACTAAACTCTTCTGGCGGATAGAATGGACACGAATTTCGTTACGTACGTATGTGCATGCTGCCTCTGTAACCATGATGCGTTCAAGGCGTCCTTCGTACTAGCTAGTAGTCAGTAACTCCGCTTACCGAAAGGCTCGGTATAATTTGTGTGCGCTCGCGCTTGTGTACGTGTGTGCAGAGAGGTGGGGGTAGGGGGGGGGGGTGCGTGTACTTATGCTTCGACTCTTTCTGTACTCACAGAAAGCTTAGCTGTATATTGATTCCAACTCGCTTGCTCTGCTGAACCACTTATTAGAATGTTTTAAATAGCACATAAACAGACGCATGAACCTAGTGGTGAGCACATATGACGTAAATCCCAGCACGTCACCTCCGAGAATTTCAGCGCGCCGCGGGCAACCGCGGGAGCCGAATAATCTCAGAGGCCTCCGAGATCATGCTTGGAAGCCGCACGTTCTATGTCATGCGTAATTTACGGCGAGTTGCAGTGCCTGTGTTTTTTGTCAGTTTCATCGTCAAAAACGGCTATTTTTGCTAGCTTTCCGCGACGCATCTACTCGTATTTCAAACAAAAAATTTTGCACGGAAGCTTTTCTATATCTGCACTATCTGAAATTAGGTTCTTTACGGGGTCGAACGTTTTGTTGCAGTTGGCCTTTCACGCGTGTAGCTTCTTTGTACTATACACAAACATGAATCTGCGAACTTAAAACCGCACATAAAAGCTGCACAACATTTCTGTTTTTCATGAAGAGAAACTTGTGGCAAACTCGTGCGGTGTCGAGATGGTGTGCTCACGGAAGGAAACGGCGCTGCGCCTCAGGAAGCCACGATGTAGCTTTTCCACGTCGGAACAACCTGCATAGGAAATTCTTATGTTAATCGAGATGCTTCTGGAGTGCGAGACAGCGCAGCAAGACGAACACAAATAGGAAGACGACAACAGAAGCGCTAATACACTGCTCCATTTGATTAGTCGAAACGTAGCATGTGCGCCTCGTTCATTGCTTGATGATATGAAAAAGAGAACGGAAAACTTATTTCAAGCTGTTCATTCCCATGCAGATCATTCTGAGGGACCTATGCTCTTGTTCTAACGAAAACGGGAACTTGCACGAGTTTGTAGCAGTACATGGTTGTTCTACCAGCACAACTGAGACAAACACAAAGAGATAGAGAGAGAAAACACTTGTTATCTCGGAGCGTCTGGTCTGACGTTAAGTGTACAAGAGCGCATCTATACGCCTTGCCAGAACTCCTTGGTGAAGCTTTAGTAATAGGGGCAGCGAAGTGAGTTACTCTGCTAAGGACTGGGGACGTATTTAGACAGAAGTAGATGCGAGGGATCGGGTAAAGGTTGGTTCGATATGGAGGCGATTCCAAAGGTTCTGGGGCTTATCCGATAGCCGGAACCGCGCTTGTGCAGGGTGCGTCAATCGTTTCCGTGTACTTAGTGCAGATAGTGGTCCGTGAGCAGAGAGTTTGTTTGGGAGGGGCGCCATTGAGTACCTCACTGATGTCAAAGGAACGGTTGGCCCAAAAACAGAGACGAGAGGAAAACTGGAGAGGAGCTCACATCAAACTGAAGTTCGAACGTCTGCTGGAAGTCAGCGCGTGTCCAGTCGTCCTCTAATCTTTGTTTTTGTCTCACCTGCACTCCCGTTATATCTGCTGTTAGTATAGGAATACTTTTAAAGATCTTGCGCTTGACGCAGCTTTATTTTTTGCTCCAGTCTCGCGACAATATCGCACGCCTTCGTTGACATCCTAATACCACACGTGGTATATTTTCATGTATGGTTTGCGCTAAAAGAACCTGCAAAAACTACCACCGTACGCGCACTGGAGGTGAGCATGTAGCTACAGATACGTGGAAGGGTTTAGCCGTTCGACTGCCTGTCGACCACTAATACTACAGATGAAGATTAACAACGATGCCAAAAGACGCATTGAATGACGTAGGCCAAATAGTGCAATCTTGTTGCGAAATTTAAGGGGTTACGAGGCAGCGCTAAGAGCAACTTCTTTTCGGTCTGTTAGAACAAAATGGCAGGTCACTGCGGCTCTGCCAATCTCCCACTGCCGCCTGTACAGGACATGCATAGCCGAAGTGATATTCACACAGACCTTAATTTGAAAACAAGAAATTTTGTCGCCAGTTATTTAAGAGGAGGCGGAGGACTAGGAGAAAATAAAGCGGAGAAGGCAGCGATTCTTGTTACGTTGCGTAATTCTGTAGGGCGTCGTTAAGCAGTACATCTGTAGTACTGGTGGACAGCACGTGCTTCTCAAAGAGCTAAATGGTCAGCATTCGGTGACAAACGCGCCTGTAACTTGTCGAGTGTGATGCACGATACGTTATGCTGCAGTTAATCCGCGTACCTGTATTGATACATGCCACTGTCGTACGCGTCTATGGGCGAATAAATTTTCTTTCAACTCAGTTTCACGAGTGCAAGCGCCTTTGTAACCGCGGCAGATGTCCAACCTCCGACTACCAACCACGAAAACCGGCTCAAGAGTCAAGGAAAGCTTTTCGCTTTAACGCTCTCACCTATTAGTGCCAGGCAGTTGTCGAGCTCCCGGCGGATGCACTCGAGTACTTCAGTGACTCCCTGCTGACCCTGCGCAAAAAAAAAATCGCGGCATGTAGTATAGGTGTTCTTTAGCAGCTTGCTTCGATTACCGTCTGTAGCAGAGGCGTTGTATGCATGGTAAAGTTCGAGGACGTCATGGAAGCCTTGTCTATGGCTATGCTCGCCTGAAATATCTATGTGGAAATGGGCAAATTTCCTATATCTTTAACGCATAATTACCTGAGTGTGCGAGGTCACTCACAGTGTTGCCATTATAGCGACTTTCTTGTCTCTTTGGCGACAAACTTTCCTAGGCGGTGACCACTGCCTTTTAGAGCGCAGCTCTTAGGCGCCCGTTCCTGCGTTTGCCGTCGGCGTCACTTGACGTAACCGAGCGAACGATTGCAACAAAGGATGAAAATGCGAATGCGGAGCGCAACGCGGGATGAAAGACGGCGCTAGCGAAGACAGCACGAGGAGGAAAGCAGAGGATGAGGGTGTGGTGAAAGCGTGAGAAGTGTGCCGCGCAAGATGGGAGTGTGAGGAAATTCAACGCCAAGATGGAACCACAGAATACTTAAGTTGCAAAACAAGGCTCTTCGGTTATAATGGAAATGTTGATTATGGTGCTCATACTGACAAATTTCTTCGTCATTTTAATATCATACTAGCATTCAAACTTTATAATTGGAACTTAGCTGTCAAATATAAAAAGCGTGCTCATCATAATCAATATGCTTGTATAAATTTCGCTGATCTAAGAGTGAATGCTCCTTGCTTGGTTTCGCATCCAAGACTTTTGGACCACCCACTTTTGCCGGACTGAATACGGAGGACGTATATTACGGTATATTTTGCTTCATTTGTTGACCACATTGCAAAGCA